>NC_049991.1:2843512-2847546 GCF_000003815.2 Branchiostoma floridae | reverse complement strand
CGTCCAAACAACAGGATGTACCTATTCCTCCGATGAGTGCAGTGACGATCGCCGACACCAACGTGTATCAGTTCACTGATGTCAATAGAATGGACAACCCACGGCAGGCTAGCCCCCAAAGTCAACAGGGTGGACAACCACCAGCAGAAAATACAAACAGGGTGGACTGTAACGCTGCCGACTTGTTCGAGAACCCGATGCACGCGCCGGGTGTGTTACAACAAGACGATAGAGGTAAAATTTGGTGTTCTGAACCATTTTGTGTGTGTGTGTGTGGGGGGGGGGGTGCTGGGGTGGAGGTGACGTATGAAAAGTATTACTGTAATAAACAAATATGTTAATAAGTTGGAAAACATTGCATTTCCTGTGAATTTCAATGAAGGGACTTTTCATGGCATATACTATTTGGACGTTATTCACTTGCGCCCTACAGGATCTAAATACTATGGACTCGAAATCTTTTTTACAGATATTTGCGTCCTATAATGGTAAACACTACAAAAGTAGATTTTCCTGATTAAACATGCAAATCAAGTACCAGTTTGCATCATTTGTCGTTCACTTGTTATGTTATCATCTTAAAAGATGATGACCAAAACGCCCCTGCAGTTTTAGAGCAACCTGCTAGGAGGTCCAAACATATACCGTGCGTTCCTTATGTTACAGGCTATCTGCAACCCAAAAGACCATAGCACATCCAAGTTAAGAGATACAAAAAAAACGGAATTTCTGCTGAGGTACCAAGGTCACATAAAGATACTTTCTATGATGAGATTGGCATGTTATATCCAATGATTAAACGAAAACTTTTAAGAATCTTATTTCATTCGGACGTTTGAAGATTAGGTCTTTAGGCATTATTTTTTATCATCAGATTTTTTTATATTGTTGTCCTCATTAGGCACATTCTTTGTCGTGAGTTTCGCACGTATTCAGTATGAATATGATTATGCACTATGACTTTCTTTGAATGGTAAAATGATAGAACAGGTAACTCAAGCAAAACTACTTGGTTTCATTATAGATCAGCACTTGACATGGACATAGCAAGCAGACAAAGTCCTGAATAAGATGGCTGGTGCACTAGCAATTATTAAGCTGTCTATTTATTTATTTATTAGGTTTCAGAGAACATGTTCTGCGAGGTGTGGGCAACATGATTTATACGTCCTTTACAAGGCCCACACCTTCACCAACAGTTAAAAACTAACTACAAACTATCGAAAATAGGCAAAGAAAAGCTAAGTACATAACATAAGGATATTCTAACAAAAAACAGCAAATACAAAATAATATCCAAAAGAAGCAACAGTAAAAGGGATCAATTAAACTAAAGATAACAACACATGAAAATGAGGTAACTAAAGATTGACCCAACATTTTGATGTTAATCTGATCATCACTTGCAACAATGGGTCCAAGTGCATATTAGATGGACATCAAACTGTCGAGAGATCTGCTTTTTGATGGACCGCTAAAGGCAGTGACACGGGCACTAGTGTTATCCCATCTGGATTATTGTGTTTGCTAGTTATCTGCTTGCCCACAGACATCATTGAACATTGTGTGTGTGTCTGTGTGTGTGTGTGTGTGTGTGTGTGATTGATTGTGTGTACAATACAATGTAAATGGACATTGCCTTTTCTGTGAATTCCAATTTCCATATCAGTTTAGTGCATGAATACTATTCAATGTCATACAACTGGATCTATCTATTGTAGACTCCTCCTATGTACATGTACTGCGCATGTATACACAGTTGTTTTTGATGAGCCTTCTTCTCGTAATTTGCAGCCATCTGATATTTACACTGTAACAGAACGTATCAAAAATGCCTTGCGAAGAACAAAAGCCAATTGCATTCGGGGAATTCTTTTGAATAAAGAATTGGTAAAATTTGCATATAACCGGTGCAATGGTCTAGTGGGTAGAGTGTTCGCCTTGCATTCGGTAGGTCGTGAGTTCGATCCCCGGCCGAGTCATACCAAAGACTTTAAAAATGGTACATGCTGCTTTCTCTGCTTAGCACTCAGCATTCGGGAAAGAGTATGGAAGTTGAACACACACCACTACCAGTGGACTAGCCCCCTGCTGTAGTGATTGCGATGTGTGGCCCAAGGGCTAATGAAACGGAGATGGGCGCCGCCCTATGCGCCATTAGGCGCGGGAAGGACTTAACTAACTTAAAATTTGCATATCAGTAAAACTCATTTCATAACTAAATGCGTAAACAACAATTTCAAGTAAGTTGTCTAGAGAAGAATTGAATAATGAGACCCATTCACGATGATTGGTTTCTTTGTGATCGATCAACAACTAAATCAACTAAACCATCATCGGCAGTTTGATATTATAGAGACGTTTCAGATTAGTTTTCTTCAAGCTTCGAGTTTCACTATCGATCATATGTCTGTAAAATGTAAAACGATTTTAGATGACTATGTCTTTGGCTTGTGCTTGCGTGGCAAACAAAATGACAAAAGAAGCCCATGAAATGTTGTTTAAGTTTTAGCCAAAATTTCTACCCTAAATTATCCGACGTCTTTCTGGGGTTTCATCCGGCGAACATCTAAGCTTGTCGGGTGAAGTAATGTAAAGAAAGACATTTGAAAAAGAAGAGTTCGGAGACCTCATATCTCCATAAAATGAGGTATCTCCTCTGATTTCTACATTTACATAATCTATGCTTGGTTATGTCCACATTTAGATACCTTACACTGGTCAAAATGTTGATTGTGCAATCATTTACCATTTAGAAGAATTATAGCACTTTTACATTATGTATGCAAATTAGGGACATATTTGCATAATCGATATCTGATTATGTTCCACCTGCCACAGGCTACATATATGACAGGTATTTGGGTCCCACAATGGTGAACACTACAAATATAGATTTCCCTCATTGATTATGCAAATTAAGTGACAGTTTGCATAATTTGCACTTGCATGATTATGTATATCTCTGTCAAAGCTACCTACATACCAAATATCATCTAAATTTGTTGTTGCCTTGTCTAGTTATCCTCCTTAGAAGATTTTGAGAAAAACGCCCCTTCAGTTCCAGAGCAACCTGCTAGGCGACCCAAACATACACCACCTATTCCTTACGTCACAAGCTATCTGCCACCCAAAAATCAAGACCATAGCACATCCAGGTTAAAAGATACCAAAAAAAAGGAATATCTGCTGCAGTACCAAGGTCATATACCAGGGGACATTTAAAAATGGCAAAAGAACTCACCAAAATATCCACCCTCAACTTATGCATAGGGAACTCAAGCCGATATTTTCACGTTTCTGTGTGTGTGTGTGTGGGGGGGGGGGGGGGGTAGGGGGGATGCGACTGATATCTAAAATGTAAAGAGGTAAAGAAAAGCTACTGTGACGTCACGTTCTTTTTCAAGCAGATCGGGTCATAGTTAACTACTGTGTGACAACGACCAATGCCGGTTTATGTACCTCTAATACGAAAGACCAGAGCGACGCGTGTGTACCCGGTGTGTGAGCAATGCACACCCCGGTGTAAGCAGTGAGCGAGTAGTGCACACGCTGGTGTAAGCAGCCAGAGAGCATTGCACACGCTAATGTATGCAGTGCGTGAGCATTGCACACGCTGGTGTATGTGGTGCGCGAGGAGTGCAAACGCTGGTGTGAGCAGTGCGCGAGCAGTGCACACGCTGGTCGTGAGCGGTGAGCTAGCAGTGCATAAGCTGGTGTACGCAGTGAGCGAACAGTGTACGCGCTGGTGTGTTTTGTGCGCGATCAGTGCATATGCTGTTGTAAGCAGTGCGCGATCAGTGCACACGCTGTTGTGTGTTGTGCGCGAGCAGTGTACATGCTGGTGTAAACAGTTTGCGAGCAGTGCAGACGCTGGTGTATTGTAATCTCCAAGCAGATCCTTGCTGGGGCGAAAATGGGAAAATCTTACCATTAAAAAGAATCCTTCGTACCTCTGGTCCACTTATGGTGTATTCGGTCCCAACTCAGTCCCCTTATAGGTCATCGGAGAGAAACATGTTTTTACTCAAAAC
>NC_049991.1:2831575-2838741 GCF_000003815.2 Branchiostoma floridae | reverse complement strand
TGTGAGTTTTGGCCCCCTAGTGGTTTCCCAGGGGCAGTGAAATTAATTTTTGTGTTAGGTTTTGAGAAGAAATAATGAAAGCAGGGGTTGACGGATCGTACTGACCGTAGGTAGGCAGATAGCTTATGTAGTGATGTACATAATTGTATGCTTGTTACAAAAATTAGGAATTAATTGTCATAATGCAATAGGTATGTGTAGAAACCTTCTACAGTGGATGTCTGTTAGCAAGATAACCGGAGAATGCCTGGATGGACTGATCTGATATTTGGTATGTGAGTAGGTCTTTTGAAGGGGAAGAAACGTACGTAGCGTTTTTTTTGTCTAGTGGCTTCTGACGGTTTTGCAGGGGATGTTTTTAGTTGGAAAATAGGGTGTAGCGTGGCTATTGCGTAATAGTGCTATATCTGGGTGGTTACGTCATACCCTTGTGCTAGTGGAAAGATTGACAAGAAGTGACCCCAAAGGCCATAGTTGCGGCAATAGAGGTCAACACGGCTATATACCAGGCGTAAGTGTCTAAGATTACAAGACAATTGTTTATAGGGACAGTACATTATACATGATCATCGGGTGGACATGTTCCCCGTAAGATTTAATAATCTATAAACAATTTCTTTTTTTTTCAGTTAGAAATGTAATACGTTTGACTGTCCTGTTATGAAATGCTGCGGCTTGACTAATTATGCAAACTAGCCCCTAGTTTGAATTAATAGTCCTTTATTACTTTCCCCAAGAAGGTTATGTTTTGGGAAGCATTTGCATGTATGTATCTATGTGTGTAGAAGACCAGCATAACAGAGAACGCCTGGATGGATTGTATTGATATTCGGTATGTTGGTAGGTCTTGATAAAATCTGGAAACAATTAGATTTTGGGCCCCCTAGCGACCTGTGACGGTACTGCAGTGGAACTTCCAGGTTTGATATTTCGAGTTCTGGATAGTATGTTGCGGCTATGAGTTTTTATGTGAATATCGCTGAACATGAATATGCAAATAAGGTCCTTATTTGCAAAGTTATCATAAAATGCGATAAAAGCCTTCTTTTTTAACATAGATTACTCACGTCTATTTGGTGGAGATGATCATCTTATATGTTTTATGTAAATGAGAACATTATTTGCACAAATAATGACAAACAATTGATACAGCAATTGTAAAAGATAGAATCATTTGGCGAAGGTATGGGTTCGTGGAACTCTAGTTATAGAAGGCATCCCCAAGTTATCTAGAGATCAAAAATCATGTCGATCCGTCAACCCTTCCCATGTTATTACCCTCCAAAGGGAAGATGCGATTGCGCACGCGCGGAAGACTTCCTGTAAATTCCGGGAATTTTTACCATTCGGATATACTAGCTACTAATAGGCTAATATTTCTCGATTTGTTGGTTACATCTGTCTTATCTTTGAGTATCTGCTATTATGAAATTAAGTAGGCGTATAAACTGTCCTCATTATTTGTGCAAATTAGTCCCTGATTTGTATGATAAAAATGGATTATGTAAAGCATCTCCAAAGCTAGCTATCTCACTCGCTCGCTCACAGCCCATTACCAAAGCTATCTGCGTTCCAAATACCATGACAATCTGCCCAAATCATTCCACTCCAAAGGGATAATGCAACTACATGGGCGCGGAAAAGTTCCTGAAGAATTCCGGGAATTTTTGCCAATCGGACGTATCATATACTGTAAGGCTAGTTCCTGAGATGTCTATAAAAAACACCCTCCAACCACTCACAGCCTCATCCATTTCACGGAGGTTGAGTTTTACGAACGCTTGTTTGATATGCGCTTTCGATGAATTTGCGTCATCGGAGGTTGCAAAAAAATGGGTGTCCGCCAACCTCCGGAATCGTAAAAGTACTCCGTCCGAGAACCAAAAGACATTAAATCGTATTACCTAATGAGAGGTGGGAGGTGGCATCACATTCTTTCCTTTTCCTGAGTTAAGGAAATATAATTCTGTAATCCTATAAAAATAAGAATAGATTTAATTTATCATGAAAGATTCACATGCATGCCATATTTTTAGAAACCAGTTACTGGGTATTTTCACATCTATTTCATCCAGTCATTCGTTATCTGCAAATGTTTTCTGACTCACGACCGTCAGCATGTTCCTTCAAAGGCGAAGAAACCAACGGAAAAAATTCTAACACCAGTGAGATCCACGACGATCCCGGGAACGACGTGTACCACTGGAGCAACGACGATGAAATCAACGACCCAGAACAGGCTGCTCACCAAAGTCCACACGGGGGACAGCAAGCAGCAGAAGGTTTTGTTGTTTGTTACCATTTCTATCACAAATACATTAGATTAGAGTCAATGTTAGAGTATTTCAAGTCACTTGTTAGAATATTTCCATTTTTAGTATATCTGGTGAGGTATTGGTCAACAGATGAACGTAACACGTTTATCTATTGAGATTCTCCATCTACAAAGACAATGAACAGGTGTCAGAAGACGCCTTTTCAAAGCCGCCATACTGAACCTTCCATACACGTCACCTTAAAGTTATGGTTTTATGACATCGATGTTGGTTATTTTACAGCTAATTGTACTCTTTCATGTCAACCATCAACAATGATCAGCCAGTATAATGAAAAAAAAATGTTATGTAAAGCTTCTTTTAAGAATGCAAAATGACGGCAGCAAGTAAAGAATGATATTAATTATTGTCTGCTCACAGGTACTAACGATGCCTCGGACAGCTGTGAGTTCCCCAGAAGACTCTACGGGACATTTATTCGTCCCAATCTGCTCCTCCATGCCACCATCGTCATCATGATAGCAGCCGTCATTGCTGTAGGAGCTGGACTCGTCGCATTCCTCACGACCATAGATGAGGCTCATCCTCTCTCACCCAACAGTTCTCTGGAGCGGAGTGGCACGTCAAGCCGACCAGTGTCACCATTCCCCGCCGCCCCTGCCGGTTCCACAGTGGAAAACAACAGTTTAACTCTCTCGGTTGGTTTCCTATCTTGCATTCGACGTGCAATCTCGATTTTGGACCACTAGAGTTGGGTTTCTGGGCAACTAATTCAAAGTCCTATCTAAATATTTAGAAAATATGTAAGAAACCGGCTGTCATATCCACATACCTTAGGTTTACTCCATGGAAATCTCACATTGTCAGCGTAGTCTGACTCGTAAAGTATTCATCTAGTGATCTTTGCCGAAACCCACCAGTGGAATTCCTTTTCACACCACCTGCTGACTTTTAAACTCTATAAACAAGACCTGATTGCGAACACGCTGCACTTACTCGACAGTTTAACGGACTTTCCAAATATGGCCAACAAAATATGACAGCCACAACCCTAATAACCTGTAATATTCAGCTCCAAATTGCCAAAAATTGGCAACAAAATGGCTTTTGCCTTTGTTTTAAATAGACTGGCTCTTCTTGGACCTTCTGTGTCTGCTTCAAATAAGTGGCCATTTGCCCTGTTCTTTATGCCAAGGAAGAGGCAGCTGGTAATAGAATAATAAGCGTATACATTCCTATGAACACGCGAAGCTTCCAGGTTATAAAAATGATAGCATTAGCCATTACGCCTTACAAAGCAATGAAATCTGTTACATTCTGATATCTACATCTTAAACAGCCCATGATGACTGTAACGGAAGACCACCCACAGCAAGAGCCAACCACAGCAAAAGATTTGCTCCCATGGAAGACAGCTGATGGTGTCACGGCACCAAATGTGTCCTCTACCGACCTGTACCTGGAAACAACGAGCGTGTTTCCGCAAACCGAAACAGCAAATGCAGTCAGGCCGACAACTACAACTAAGGTAAGAAAATGTCCTATTTCAACATGATGAATCGCAGTTTACATGTACGGTAGTACATTTGTATTCCTTTTATCACAAAAGCTTCCATGTTGTAAAAAATGACAGTTTTAGCCCGTTTTAAAAAGCGTAAGGTAACAGATACTCAAGCAACTGGATAGAATTGTGAAGTTACAAAATTTTATCCAGTTGCTTGTGAATTCCTGTAACCTTGCTTCCCTCTGTTTGATCCAGTTGCTTGAATAACTGTAACTATGCCTAGATCTATTCGACTGTGAAGGAAGACCAAACCAACTCAACAATCTTGCCCATATGGACGACAGCAGACGTTGAGACGACTGTGTCTCCGACCGATTCCCATCTGGAAACGAGTACGTCTCCACAAGCTGGAACAACAAAGACGGTCACACCGGCAACTACAGCCAAGGTAATAAGAAATGATTTAAGATCTTTGAAATGAGCCAGCCTATCATGTATCGCAAATCATGTGTATTTTACAATGATACAAATATGATTGTATATTCATTTGTTTCCAGGTTTTGACACATAATGGCGAAAGGACAAGATTTGACCAGCTTCAGAAGACTACAAAGCAACACCCTTCAACGACTCACAAAGGTACCACAATCAGCAGCAAATCATTTGTCCGTCACTGACGTGTCCTGCTAACTTGACTGAAACTCCGACGACTGTAATTGTGTCCCTATGACTGTCGACATGAACAACTGTGATCTGTTGCGTTCTCTGTTCATTATTTGATGGGAGATAACAGGAAATACCCATCGATCCGTCACATTCCTCAATACTGCCCTCCCTTTCCCCCCACATAGGAGAGTGCTACCAAAGTCTGGGTTGCTGGGAGGATCGTTTCGACCGCGCCATTCCAATACTCGAGGGGACAGATCCACGTCTGGATGGCATCTATGGAGCTCGAAACAACCCCGTCGAGAAGTGTTTCCAGGTAGCGCATTCTCGTGGGTTTACCGTGTTTGCTGTACAGGATGGCGGACAGTGTTTCGGGTCTGCTGATGGCCACAACACTTTCTTCAAGTACGGACGTTCCCCCGCCTGTGGAGTGGATAGCTGGACAAATGAAGTCTACCTTATTGGCAAGTAACGCTCGATGACTGCTTTTGGCGTGTAGAAAATGCTCCTTTGGTACACGCAAATGCACGTTTACGATACTGTAATCAATTGTACTATTAACAGTTCAGGTACGTGACAGGATTCTTGTGTAGTCTGATCACATGTTCCCTTGTACTACGGTGTCCAAGTCAAAGTATCGTAATAAAATGTGCGCCCTGACAAAAGGTAAATATTCATATGATCCTATGACAAGGATGTTAATAATATGGCAACGTTACCCTGCGATATCGTACATCATAGAAACAGTAAATCATCAAGTACAGATTGTAGAGACGAGAGTCATTCATATAAATATGGCAATGCTGATGACAGACGTCTTTCCTGCACCAGGATTCAATGTTGCCCTGGGAAAGCCAGCGTTTCAAACAAGCCTTTTCCATCCTGGCAACGGGGTTGCCAGTCGTGCCGTAGACGGGAACACCGATCCGACGTACTACCATGGATCCTGTACAGCCACTGTAGACTCTCCGGGAGAGGCTAACCCGAGCTGGTGGGTGGATCTTGGGCAGTCGTATGTGATTGACAGGTATGTGTACAGCTCTTACATGTATATGAATATATCACTCATTACATTGGATAAGCATTAAACACACATACACACACACACACACACACACACACACACACACACACACACACACACATACACCACATACACACACAGCCACACATGAACCTAATTTCAAATATCTATAGTTGACATTAATGTTTTTCAAACTAAATTTATAATTTGCTTCTACTTCTAGCGAATGTCAATCAATGCTTGCCAAAAGAAAAGGTCTATGAAAAGATCAGAGTGAAAAGTATGATAAAATGTTAACATTCCTGTGTTCATGTAAGACTATGCATGCTGAGTATTTACTATATTGTGTCCATACTTTTAATGTTCACTTCAAAGGCAAAGCACCTGTTGTAATGATCCCCATATCCAAGATGCAAGTTCCAATACAATACGCGATTAAAAGTGACTGAGGATCTATTAATATTGTGAAGAGGGAAGATTATCCAAATATTCACAAAACTGAGTACCATTGCCATTGTCAACATCTACAGAGTACTCATCTTCAACCGCCAGGACTGTTGTCAGGAAAGAATCAACCCCTTCAACATCCACATCGGGGATTCCGACCAGGTCAGCACGAACCCCAAGTGTGGAGGTGATCATCATGATCAAATGAACCTGAACCAACCGTCCATTTCCGTCTCCTGTAAGGGGCTGAAGGGTCGCTATGTGGGCGTCCGTCTTCCCGGATCCTCCCGAATACTGACCCTGTGTGAAGTCCAAGTATTTTTGGGTAGGCCTTCACTACGTTTACTTTACATGGCTATGGCGTATTCATAGGACGTTGTCATGAAAGTTGATATCGCACTGGCCATGGACTGTGACTTATTGGCGACATATTATGGAGGCGACGTTGCCATTTGTGCGAATTTCGCCTAGCGGCCGCACATTTTGACAACAAATGACCATCAATTCGAGGCCAATATTAGAGTCTACAAGGCTGAGTCAAAATGTGATGCAAGTGATTCTAAAACTCACATCGGCCAATTTTTAATCGTAGCCTTATTGTGAAATTAGAGTATCCAATTATCTTCCTTTATCACTACTGGAGAGACAAATAACATCTAGGCAAATTTCATTGTCATTAAAGTTAATTCGCCTTCTTCACCTCGCAGGTCGTTGTGCCCCAATGTTCCTCGACAATTCCGCACCGAAACCCTACAAAATATCGTCCGGTAAGAGTACAAATGACATTTGTTTCCTTTAATAACTAACAAGACAGTTTCATTTCGCTTCAATAAAGTAAACAAAACAAGCTGCTGCACAAGTAGTATCTATCAAGTCAGAGAAGTAGCAAGCATCCTGGATGCAAAAGTTGATTTCTCCAAAAAGTTTACGTTTTAAGGTACCTGCTGGTTTACAGATCATGATAATATTAATGTAAATAGACTAAGTGACCATTTACGTAACCATAAATACGTAATGCAAACAAGGAGCTGAGTTACATCTACGTGGTGGTAATTGCTATGAGTACGACGACACATGCACAACTGTCACTTTTGATACTACATCAACGTTTTGCCGTTATCTAGATAGACGCTTGATAGTATGTTAATGTTAAGTGTCACATGTAGGTATGCTATGCTGTGTTTTGAAGATGCATGCGTGATACTTAAGTTTCTTATTCATTTCATCTATCAGAACTGGTATTCGGATG
>NC_049991.1:2825931-2831305 GCF_000003815.2 Branchiostoma floridae | reverse complement strand
GATGGGAGATGGAGCATCCTACCGAGGAACAGTCTCTATGACTGAGACAGGTAAGAGCTGTCAGCGCTGGGACAGTCAGACACCACATGAACACTATTACTCAACTGCAAAATTTCCCTTATCCGGGCTGGAGGAGAACTACTGCCGGAAGACTGAAGACTGGACCGAAGTTTGGTGCTTCACCACGGATCCCAGCACGAGATATGAGATTTGTGACGTGCCATTATGTGGTAAGGTCCTATTCTGTCACTTCTATGACTATGTTAGTGCTTTCCTTTAATCCTTATTTGCTACAACATCTACTCCATAATCTAAGTCAGGGTCCTCCCCAGAGGATGGAATAACGGGGGCCCTCTACTATACTCCTAGCCCAGCCTAGCCCAGCAAGAAGACCATTCAGATGACCGATAAAACCTTGTCTACATGGACATGCTTGTTGGAAAAAGTTATCTAAGGTATCACTAAAAGTGGTACCAGGTGGTGCTTATGCAGAGGTACTCACTTGTCCTATTAGCTAATATCTAGACTTCGGCACTACTTTAACAGCTGGTACGCCATAATACGACTGGTGCACAACAAGTGACGGCTGGATGTCAGATATCTTGGAACAACCTGGGAACGTGAAATAAAATCATATTATCAGAATATGTTCTTAAATCATGTCACAAAGTGATTTCGAAATAATACATGGTGATTTATGCAAAGATATACTGTTGTATATGGAATGGCTTTTGATAAAAAAAAATATATACTACACATGCACATGTGATACGACTTCCTGATTAATTGTACATATGATACGGGCCTGCCGTGGCAGATCATGTGATGCTAACTGACTATCTATACATGCTTGCTTACTTGCTTAAGTCAACCTCCTTGCTTAATAAGTCGAGTACATTCGGTCTCAAGTCTATACATACCTGCCCTTGTCATGTAATACTGACTATCCATGTCATACGGACAGGCTACTAGTATTAATGCATACCTGCCCTGGCCATGTGATACGGACTGACTAGTAGTACATACCTGCCCTGGCCATGTGATACGGACCGACTAGTAGTACATACCTGCCCTAGCCATGTGATACGGACCGACTAGTAGTACATATCTGCCCTGGCCATGTGATACGGACCGACTAGTAGTACATACCTGTCCTGGCCATGTGATACGGACCGACTAGTAGTGACACGTACCCAGTACCAGATGGTAACGTTCACTTGATCAAGTGGGGCATAACCATGTTGGAGTGAGAAGGGGTGTACGTACCGTAACGTTTAACGTCCCTGTTGAAACATCGTACACGTATTTTCGCTTGTTTAAGGTACCCTTTTAGAAAACGTTATTTTGACACGGAAATTGTAAAGCTGTGCAAAGGGGACGTATGGGCATCGTTCAAAAGGCCCCTTTAGGCTTAACAAAACGACGTTTTGTTCAAAGCAGCGTAGACGTATTTACGTCTATTTTCGCTTCTTTAAGGTACCTTTTTCAGTACGAAATTTTGACACGGAAATGATGCCTACATGTGTTTACCCTTTAAAAAGTAGTCATTGCTCATTATCGCGTAAACCGGGAGGTCTGTTTAAGATTTCACGGTGGTGGGCGGTGCTTATTTCTCTGCCTCATTTTCCCACAGAATTTGATGAAGTTCTGTTTATGGCCTTTTATCTATTCTTCTGATTGTCCCTTGAGAACGTTTACCCATCCACTTGTCATCTTTAAAACACCTTCCCCTACACCAAGAAATAGCAGAATAATAACCGCACACGTGACGCGTGGCACTTTCCGGCGTCCTTGTGCCAGAGAGTTGTCAATCACGTCGCCCTGTCATGTGCTAGACTTTGACTTTGACTTTGTTTAAATCGCAACAGGTACAATGTGCTAAACGTGTTATGTCATTGTTTTATCCGCACTCCATTATCCGCACACCTTCCGCCGCCTTTTCCAAGTGGGGCATAACCATGTTTGGAATGGGGGAGGGAAGGGTCTCGATTTCAAGTGACACGTACGCAGTACCTAATGGTCCGCCAGGCGTCGCTTATGGTAACGTTGATTTGATCAAGTGGGACATAACCATGTTTGGAATGTATGGGGGGTGGAAGGGTGACGATGCTTCGATTTCAAGTGACACGTACCCAGTACCAGATGGTAACGTTCACTTGATCAAGTGGGGCATAACCATGTTGGAGTGAGAAGGGGTGTACGTACCGTAACGTTTAACGTCCCTGTTGAAACATCGTACACGTATTTTCGCTTGTTTAAGGTACCCTTTTAGAAAACGTTATTTTGACACGGAAATTGTAAAGCTGTGCAAAGGGGACGTATGGGCATCGTTCAAAAGGCCCCTTTAGGCTTAACAAAACGACGTTTTGTTCAAAGCAGCGTAGACGTATTTACGTCTATTTTCGCTTCTTTAAGGTACCTTTTTCAGTACGAAATTTTGACACGGAAATGATGCCATAACATACCTGCCCTGGCCATGTGATACGGACCGACTAGTAGTACATACCTGTCCTGGCCATGTGTTACGGACCGACTGGTAGCAAATACCTGCCCTAGCCATGTGATACGGACCGACTAGTTGCAAATACCTGCCCTAGCCATGTGATACGGACCGACTAGTAGTACATATCTGCCCTGGCCATGTGTTACGGACCGACTGGTAGCAAATACCTGCCCTAGCCATGTGATACGGACCGACTAGTTGTACATACCTGCCCTAGCCATGTGATACGGACCGACTGGTAGTACATACCTGCCCTGGCCATGTGATACGGACCGACTAGTAGCAAATACCTGCCCTGGCCATGTGATACGGACCGACTAGTTGTACATATCTGTCCTAGCCATGTGATACGGACCAGCTAGTTGTACATGTCTGTCCTAGCCATGTGATACGGACCGACTAGTTGTACATACCTGCCCTGGCCATGTGATACGGACCGACTAGTTGTACATACCTGCCCTGGCCATGTGATACGGACCGACTAGTTGTACATACCTGCCCTGGCCATGGCCAGGCTGAGTTCATCTGTCAGAATCTGTAGAACTTGCTGGACTCCTTCTTCCCCCTAGGAGAAATAAGAAATTTATTATGTAAAAAAAAAAATATAAAAAAAATGAAGGATCCTTTCATATTCCATTTTATGTTTTGTTATTTAAGACCTAACCTCGTACATCAAACTTACGTTATGTGCCAGACCCCAGAGTGCGGGCCTGCCGATGAACACACATCTGGCCCCCAGCGCCAAGGCCTTCAGCACGTCCGTCCCAGTCCGGACCCCTCCGTCCAGGTAAACCTCCGCCTTACCGTCCACAGCACGGACGATGTTGGGCAGGACGTCTATCTGATGGGGAAAGGGAATAGTGGTTTTTACGTAATCCTGATAGATTAAAACCAGATATAAACATAAAAACTGGTCAAAATATGACTGTTTTATCATTGAAGGATAGTTAGTTAGTTATAAAACAAGTGAACAATTTCCTCACAGTTGCCGGCACACCGTCCAGTTCTCTCCCACCGTGGTTAGACACATAGATGCCGTTCACTCCACGTTCCACAGCCATCTTGGCGTCGTCCGCTGTGGGTCAGTTACAATATCATTATCAGTAATGATATTGTAACTGATAACATTGCAACATGATAATGATAACAAAATAACAATACAGAGTACCTATCGGATACTGAACCATAAAGCTGAGTTTCACCGAGGGACAAAAGTTCAATGAAAGCTCTTAGAGATGAAAACAAAAATGTAGACATCGTAGCATAAATAGTTATGACCTATCAACAAGTACATGCCTTAGATGGTAGTAATATATTTCTGTGTGTTTTAACAGGATTTACCACGTCTGAAGATAGGATATTTCTGTAGAGTCAGTAGATCAATCTAGTATTAGATATTGTCGAATAACCATGCCATGATAATCTATGTATAACAATGTACTATCTTATCGTACCTGAGAGGATCCCCTTCAAGACGACAGGCAGCCTGGTGTTCTCCCTGACCCACTCCACGTCCTCCCACGTCGCCGGTTCCTTTACTGCATCTCTCAAACACTGTCGGTACTCCGCAGTACCGATGGCATGGGGCGGTTCTTCGTCAAAGACGTTCGGAAACCTGATAAGAAAGACAAGAATCTTAGGAAGTGTAGTTTCGTTCATAAATTTTGTGGAGAGTTGCTATCTAGTGCCACTGACACGACATAACCATTTCAGAAATCGCGTCCGACGGTCTATAACTGGAGTCAGTCGGGTGAACAATTGAAACACGAGTACTTTCATGGCGTCAACACAAGCACCACCCTCGTGTGTCGTCAACGCAAACACCACCAGTGTCAGATTTATGACAATGGCAATGAAACTTATTTCATACTCACACCCAACCTGGGCTGAATGCCTAAAGTTAGATATCTAGCATGTGTAACGTTATAAAAAATCGATTTCAGCTGCATATGTCTCTCTACGGGGGGTGATCAACAACTTCGCGGCCTCATCCAGAAATACCGTCCAAAAATAAGATGTCCAACTCTAGTTTCGGTCATAGTTATAACGTATAAAGCCTTTCAGGAATATCTACCCAAATCAAAATATTGTACGATCATTTCTTTGCAGACGACCTTAGGTGTGTGAGGTAACTTCAACTCTGGCGAAAGTTAGAAACCCACTTCTTTCTACATCAAATACGAAGGTTTTCCTCATCAAATATTTTAACAATGTCTTTGAAGATTTCATAGCATGAGAAACTCGACCCACACAGGTCTGATCACAGTGTACCTACCTATCACAGTAT
The DNA here is from genome assembly GCF_000003815.2 of Branchiostoma floridae. Taxonomy (NCBI): domain Eukaryota; kingdom Metazoa; phylum Chordata; class Leptocardii; order Amphioxiformes; family Branchiostomatidae; genus Branchiostoma; species Branchiostoma floridae. The sequence goes on along the minus strand of NC_049991.1, from coordinate 2,826,515 downwards.
ACCGACTAATTTTCAAAAGGACTGGAAAGAACAAGGAGTTGAAATTTGGTGGCAATCATTAAGTTTGGTTGTCTCTAAGTTACGTGATCAGAGTAACTGAATCATGAATCCTAAAGAAGGTGCGAAAATTCGAGGTAAGCTATTTTTGGTGTTGTAAGACAGTGGAAAATCTTCAATATGGTTGTGGTTTCTTTTTCCTTCTGTAAATGAACGTAAATCAATAATTACCTAAGAGGAAACGGGAAAGATCTTGGGGCAGACCCGCCAGTAGAAAATAGGTTGATGGGTTGGTCAATGGTGAGGAATATGGCGCTATATCCCGCACGCTCTGCCCGGTCCAGCAAACGTTTCATGTGGTTACGGTCTTTGTAGAACGGCATGTAGAACCAGTGGATCCCGCGAGGAGTCGCTTCAGCAACCTCCTCAAGGGAGTGGTTAGACCAGGAACCCAGCACCATCTCTGTTTTCATGGCGGCGGCGCCTGGATAGAAAACAACATCTTAACATAGGCACAAACAGGATATGAGGATCCATTGAGATCTTGGGCGCGATGGAAATATCAACATTTTGTCTACAGAGTAACT
>NC_049991.1:2794581-2825328 GCF_000003815.2 Branchiostoma floridae | reverse complement strand
TCTTTCTAAATACATACCTGGTTTATTTGGCAAAGGAATGTGTTCGTGGAACTCTAGTTAACCACTGCTTTCTAAGAAGGCGTCAAACCCAACAGTCTGAGTACCTTATAGGTGATACGAAACTAGTGCTATGTACTCCATTTCTTTAGTCTTACATACTATGGAAAAATACTTAGAATTAGATACTTTTGATTTACGCTCGGCAATCAGCAAAATTAGAATTAGTGCCCACCCTCTTGAAATTGAGAGAGGGTGGTACAAGAGGCTATCCGTGTGTGAAAGAACGTGCAAACAATGTACGTCAAACGTGGTGGAAGACGAAACACATTTTACGTCTTTCTATAATCACGAAAGAGAAGAGCTATTCAAAGAGGCCATCAAATTCCACCCAAACTTCCTCACATTCACTGACAAAAAGAAAAAAAAATTCTCCTTGAAGTTCTAACATCACAAAACCCACACATAATAGAAAAGGTGGGATCTATCGTCTTCCACTGTCTTCGAAAAAGGAGCCGAATCCAATAACCCAGGATCTAGAGTTAGCTTTTACTAGCTTTAGACTAAAGTAGACACTCTATTGTTTTTTTTGTAGTGATAATTGTTTTTTTACTCTGTTTGAATCTTTCATGTTACCTGCAATTAAACCCACGGGCAAGAATTTGCAATAAACTTTATTCATTACTCTTACTTTGAGACCCCACCCCCCTCCCCCCATGAAATCATGTATTCGGATATGACAATTTTAACCTACCCTTGGCAGTCGCCAACTCCGCGTCAGGATGAGCGAATCGGTGCAAGGCAGTTGGCGCAATGGCTACTGGGATGGCTAGGTTGGACCCCAGCACCGTTACCGAGGTGTCCCGGATGGAGACGTCACGGAGGTTCCGTGGGATGAGGCGGTACCTGAGGGGGATGTGACAACATGCTTAGTACTGGTGTGTTACGTACTTCAGAAAGAAATAGTCAATAGCGGTCAGCTGTCCAACGCAGCCACGGTCACACTATTTCTGGTCCCGTAGATACAGAAACACTGCCTATTGCGACCAAACAGCGGTCGTATGTCGCCCTGGTTTACAATCGTAGTTTGCGAGGCTTCGGAGTTGACAGGGCCATTTAGGCGGTAGCGGAAGTTACGCGTGGTTTACAACGTAAGAGTGGTTAACCAACATTTTGAATGGTAATATCAATCATTTTTGGGAAATTTCACTTAATTTGGCAGGGTTTTGAGACAATCAAGACAATGTTACTTGGAGAGAAAGATCAGTGGGTACTGAAATCATGTGCAACTTTTTGCTTGTGGTCAATTGATCAGAATTTTCTCTATAGTGGCCACCTGTGTACAGTGGCCATACTTTTCAAGTCCCTTGAGTGGCTGCTATAGACAGGTCTGACTGTATTTGAATAAGGTCCTCATTTGCATAATTTGTCTCGGTTAATGATCCAATCTATCCATGAAGCACAAACCCAAAGTATGAAAGTCTTATCGTAGCAGTGAAGGCCATTTCAGTGTTCGCATGTTTTATGTCTAATAATGGTCATCTTCACTCTATGCTTCACAATGTTGTAAGCATGAAATTCCCATTATTTACCACTATGGAATTATATCATTTTCTCATTAATCATGTACATGAGGTCGCCATTTCCATAATTGAGATCTATTGACATTTCTCTCTTTCTCAATTTCATATGTGACACATTTCAAAGCCCTATCATGAAATACAACTTGGGTTTATAAAATTTACTCACCGATTTTCAAATTACTAGTAGTTGTTTGTTTGCATAATTAGTACATGTCCAATAATGTTCACCTTAACTAGGCTTCATAATGTGTAAGTATGAAATTCCCATCATTTGATACTATGGAATTATTATATTTTGTCTTTGATTATACAATTGAGTTCGTCATTCGCATACTAGTAATTAATATCTATAAACTTTTCTCCCTTTCTCAGTTACATATGTGAACTTTCCTTATTGATTATGCAAATTAGCTGTTTATTCGCATAATTGGTACCTTATTATGTAAGTCATCACTTAGGTTACGTACCTACATACCCAAAATCATGACGATCCGTCGACACGTTCTCGAGATATTCTCGTCCAAAGTTCGAAAGGAAATCGGCGCTCGAGGTGCAGAAAAGCCGCTAGGGAGGCCTTACAGCACTTACTCACTGCCCCCGAGGGCTGTCTACCACTCAAAAATCACGACCACAGCATGTCCAGAACACGACATATAAAAGAATGGAAGTTCCACTGCAGTACCCTAGGGAGCCGCTAGGGGGCCCATTAAAAAATATCGATCTTGGCCGTCGTTTTCCTGACCACTACCCACATACCAAATATTATCAGGATTCATCCAAAGCTTCTCGAGTCATACTGTTAACAGACACACACACAGACAACACGCTCGAAAAATAACCGTCTGGCGAAGGTGAAGGTGGTTGAACCTGGGACCTAGAAAGGTCAGTCACCTTTACGTAGTTTGCTCGATAACAGCCCAAGAGTCAATATCTCAACGATAGTTTCAATGACTTGTGGACCAATGTGGCCTATTTTGCGGCTGTCTGTGTAAAAAGTTTTAATATAACATAGACTCGAAATACTTGTTTGTACTATATATACTATATATAATGTAATGCCTGCATGGATAAATAGAACACCGGCCTCAGGCAGTGGCATACCTTTAGTATCAAGCAAGACTCTCTTATGTGTATCATGTATAGGCGGAAGTTTGCCGCTTGCATTGGGACAAACAAATATTGGTCTTCGTCCCTCTAGATCAATTGCTTCTCCGGTGTTCTTCATGGAACCTTTCTTTCATGTATTTGTCAGTACCTGACGGGACGTAGAAAGGTTTCAGTGCCGGCGAGAGTCTTGGTATCAAGTATCCTCGAGAGATTTTGAACCCGACACCGTCTTATCTGGAAATTATAAACAGAAAACTTAACCCCTTACCGTCGGAAGGCCTCGGTGTTATCTAGGTACGTTTGCCCGGCGTCTGAAGTACGACTATAGTATGACCAGGCAAAGTCCGGCAGCTTCTCGTGCGCAGACTTCTCAAAATCTGCAATGGAGGTTAGCGCGTTCACAGACATCGTGAACAGGGCACGGACCTAGAGTTAGCAGAACCACGGCGCTCCTACGGGCGGGCTCCAATAGCTGCCGGTGGCACGATGTCATTGTTCAAGGCCGTCATGTTTTACTTCCGGGTCACTCATCAGGAATATTTTCAGCGCCTCGTTCCCCTTAATAGAAATCTTAATAGACTCGTCCAGACAGATGGCTATTTTCTGTCACAATTATTTGCCGAAAATTCGATAGGGATTTGAGGCTGTTACACATGTTTTGTTCCTCATGTAGATCCAATGTTACAACAATTTTCTTTGTTTAAGCTTCTGGATTTTCCATGGTATGGGGTCACTTTGCGGTTACAGAAGGATTCGCTTAGCGTTTCGTCAAGGGGAAACTTCAAGGGGAGCCTTGTAGAAACGTAAGGAAGTAACTTTTAGTACTCAAATTGCTTTCTGCCTACTCGTTACGAGTTTTACTATGAAATCCAAGGGACAAAAGAAACGCACATTTTATCTAAGATTCTGGAAGTTCCATCGTATGGGGTCACTTTGAGGTTACCGAAGGGTTCGCTTTTAGCGTTTCGCCAAGGGGAAACTTCATTCGATTTCGAGCCTTGTAGAAAAGTTAGCAAATAATTTTTAGTACTCAAATTGCTTTCTGGCTACTCGTTACGAGTTTTACTATGAAATCCAAGTGACAAAAGAAACGCACATTTTATCTAAGATTCTGGAAGTTCCATCGTATGGGGTCACTTTGAGGTTACCGAAGGGTTCGCTTTTAGCGTTTCGCCAAGGGGAAACTTCATTCGCTTTCGAGCCTTGTAGAAAAGTTAGCAAATAATTTTTAGTACTCAAATTGCTTTCTGCCTACTCGTTACGAGTTTTACTATGAAATTCAAGTGACAAAAGAAACGCACATTTTATCTAAGATTCTGGAAGTTCCATCGTATGGGGTCACTTTGAGGTTACCGAAGGGTTCGCTTAGCGTTTCGCCAAAGGGAAACTTCATTCGCTTTCGAGCCTTGTAGAAAAGTTAGCAAGTAATTTTTTGTACTCAAATTGCTTTCTGCCTACTCGTTACGACTTTTACTACGAAATTCAAGTGACAAAAGTAACGCACATTTTGTTTAAGATTCTAGACGTTCCATCGTATGGGGTCACTTTGCGGTTACCGAGGCGTTCGCTTAGCGTTTCGCCAAGGTGAAACTTCATTCGCTTTCGAGCCTTGTAGAAAAGTAAGTAAGTAATTCTTAGTACTCAAATTGCTTTCTGCCTACTCGTTACGAGTTTTACTATGATATTCAAGTGACAAAAGTAACGCACATTTTGCTTAACCCTATTCAGACGGGGGGGGGGGGGCTTTTGAGGTCCGCGCCAACTTTGATGTCCTATTACGCTAGAACGGCTTATACTAAAGCCACCAAATTTGATGAGTTTTCCTGAAATATTGTTGACAACAATTCTTGAAGTTTGACAAATTGTCAAGTTTTTCGTGTTGCCATGGCAACCATTTGTTGAAAGGCAGTTTTGCCAAGAAATCGCTAATTTTGGTTCTAACAATATATTTTCACTATTATTTGCTATATTACTGCAATTATTTACATTAATAAAAATCTTATGTTATTTAGAATATCTTTTATACTTAGATATGCATAAATTATGCTAATTTGATTACATCATCAGCCCAAAAAAACAAGATGGCGGACCATATGCCCAGATCAAGAATAACTAGCTTATTACTCCATAGAATTTGTATAACTACCTGGTATTTTTTTCATCAAAAACTATCTAAATGACTGTATTTGGTCTATTTCCATTTCCTTTTGTGATTATTTGTTGCAACAAAAGTATTTTTGAATATTCAAGATGGTGAATATAATATGGCGGGGCCCAACTGGTATCTTAGATGTGCATGACGTCATTTTTTGACGTCATTTTGACGTCATTGATGGTGCCATTGGCAACAACAGTCGTAGCAAACATTATTATTCTGTTATCTGCCCTTGCTGTTACATTTTTGCAGCAAAACTTTAAGTTTTCTGAGAATACCCCCTTTTCATGGGTTCGGCCAATACAAACAAATTGATGACATCAGAACTACGTCATATTACGTCACCGTAACACCGATATAATGCTAATTTTGTAGCTGCTTTGTGTGGCTTACAGTATGGTAGAAAACTATTTTTGGGGTTTGGAAACAGATGAAACGTGATACATGTGCAGATGTCAACCACGGAATGAATTGAATCAATCATTAATGGCCTAAGCGAAAAAGAATGCACAGGAATGTAAATGAACCAATCAGCACTTGACAGTTATTTAGGCTGTATGATGGTGCATCAAATATTAAAATCGAATACACATATACTAGACTAGAGATTTCAATGCTCTGTATATAGAATACACGATCATAGCAGATAAGTTTGTAGTAAATGAATGAATGAATCTTAATGGTCTCTACAACTATACAAGTATGACACAGCAGACACTTTTTAACTTGTCCGTACATGTTGAAAGCCATTTATGTTTTTGTGTACAAATGACAAGTTCATTTTATCAGACATAGTATTTATATATTTTATCTTTGCATTTATGTAAATGGTGCATAATCATTTAGACACATTTGCATTATATTGGAAGTAAAAAGATGTTGCAAAGCAAAATACTTCGTTTTCAGACTTTCATTTTCCTATACACTAGCATTGCCATATCAATATGGTATACTCTTTGTACCTCTTTGAATGTAGACAGGAAAATGATGTAGTGAACCATCTAAACAGTAGATATAAAACCTTAAATGAATCGTAAATAATGTGTCAATATATGAATATTCATTAAAATGTGCATAAGTTCCATATGAAGATTCTTTCCATATTAACCCAGCCTACTATATTGCATAGACGTATAGTTTTGACACAGATAATTGTTTTTCTTTACATATGGCAAACTCTCTCTTCCTTGCTCTAGCTTCATAGTGAAGTGTTTTCCCAATTTCAACAACTTCTCAGAGATGACATGACTAATGTAAATCGTCAAATGTTGGGGGTAGTTTTATTATTTAGAAGTTTTTGCATTGGCCTCTTGTAGCAAAATTAGAACACTAAATGTGTGTTGTAATTTTACTGTACTACAGAATCAACTCCAAACAATGTGAAAACATCCTTTTCCTTCCTGTTGTGAAATAAAACCATCCCAAAGTGAATGCATTCACAGTTAGGGGTGGGTATCGGTACAGAAAATTCAGGTCCAGAGGATCAGGTCCAGGTCCGGACCTGAACCTGGACCTGATTCAGTATATGAAAGCATGTGAATGAACGTTATGATAATAATTGTAACTCTAATTGGAGATCAAAATAAACAAACAAACAAACAAACCCAAAACAATAGTCCATTTTGCTACAAAGAAGTATATTTTGTGGAGTATTTGACTCTCACTGGCATTCTAAAATCCTACAAGCCTAACTGCCTCTGCAAGATTGACTGTAAAACTTGCTAGAAATGACTGTAGACTCTACTCTACTTGGCTATTGGTATTTTCTTCGACCTGTTCCCAAAACGTGTGAATGCCTAATCAAATAATCTTTTAATTTTCTAATATGTCCAACATCCGGTCCAACAAATTTTTTCACGTCCGTTTTTTCCGGACCGGTCCAATAAGAAAAACCAGTTTTGTACCCCTATTCACAGTGACCAACTACATGTACATTACCTCATCCCATCCTCATGTTTGAGCATGTAACCTGGCTGTCTCCAGCTTTACATTTTGATCTGTCCCACTCAGTTTTAGGAATGGGGGTGGCATATTATCCATCATAGGCCTTGGAAGACATAAACCATGATTAGGCGTAGGTAACGGTACACTGTGTTTTTCTTGTTGGACTGGTCCGGGAAAAAACAGACCTGAAAAAATTCAGTACACCGGATGTTAGACCAATTAGAAAATGAACAGATTATACCGGCACTAGAAGGAGAGTCGATAGTCATTTTGATGAAGTTTTACAGTCAAAGTTGGTCTACCTTATGATAGGATACTCCACAAGACAGATTTCTCATTAGCAAAATGGACCATTGTTTTGAGTATTGCCTATTCACGAACAATGAGGTCCAGACCTGGACCTAATCCTCTGGACCAGGACCGTACCAGGACCAGAACCTATAATGGTACTCACCAATACCCCTACCCCCTTGTGGCAAGAAAAATGTAAAATTTCATTTAATATCTATTGGAATTTAGAAGCCAATGTTGTTAATTTTGCTATTAAACCTGTCATTGTAAGCCTACGGAAAAATGATGTCATGGAGACGGCCCCATATGTAACACAAAGGCCTCCTCTATCTGACACCCTGTTGTGACAGGTAAAGGTCTACTGGACTTCTTCTTCCAACAGTCTACCTCCTCGCTGTACTGGTGCAGGTACGACTCTGCAGACGACGTCCGCAACACACAGTAGATACAGCTGTCCAATACCGTGGCCCCTCTACAGAGTAATCCTATACCATCGCTATGGTAACCAAGGCACATCTCTGTCCATTGGTCGGTCAGGATGTCGTAACAGTCAAAGTTGTGAACCCAGATGGTGTAGATTTTGGTGCCAATGGCGACCATCTTGAGTCCGATGCTTGGACGAGGGTCACACAACGATGTCACTTCTCTCCAGTCGTCCGAGGTGGGGCTGTAGCAGAGCATCTTGGGATTGCGCCCTGTCTTGCTCTGGCCGCCAGCAATGTAGATTTCATCCAGACACACAGTGCCTGGAACAGAAAAGTACAAACTTCAGGAGTTATGAATTGTATCATGTAAATCATCCAATTGGTGCAGATGCTAGCCCATGCATCCAAAGGTGCTTGGCTTGTGGCACACAAATTTCTGGAGCTTTAAACATGCTACAAGACAAACACATCACAAGAAATAGAAACTTATATCCTTTAACTCTATGGGTAACTTTGCCTCTCAGAGTGGATAGTTTCTGTACTACAGTTGCAGTTAGATGGTACGAAATTTACTGACGGCCATGAAGTCAATGATTTTCAAATGCACTGGAATACCTAGTACGAGTATATCTAATCTCCATACCTGCAAAGTATGTAATGGCCAGAGGGAGTGGAGATACGACTGACCAACAGTCCGTTCTAGGATCGTACATCTCCACTGTCCTTAGACAAGCCGGATCCAGCCCTCCAATGGCATACAGTCTACCATCCACCGTCTGGAGACTGAACGAATGACGTCGCTGGATCAGCGAGTCCATCTGCCTCCACTCATTGGTCAAGACGTTGTAGCAGAAGGCTCGACACTGGGCACCGAACCAGGGGTTGTTCCCTCCCACTACAAATAAATAGTTGTCCATTACGGTTATACCAGCGTTGTGTACCCTCGCTTCGCTTGGCAGCTCGCACAACACTCCCATTTTTCCCGTACTCCCATCAAGGTACTCGACTGTCCGTAGAATTTCATCCCTGACAAGGATAGCTATTCTGCTGAGTCCTCTGTTACGACTCTCTCTGATATATTCGATTTGTTTACGCGTAAGTCTATCGCACACTCCAGCGTGCATTAGTTCTAAGTAGTTGTCCGTCATGAATTGTACTGTGGCATCGTACAGACTTGCTGGGCCGTACGTGCTCGAAGCAGCCAACACATCGATACAGGAATCCACTGTCAGACTACCCTTGATGAAATCGGTGATAAGAGATATCTGGAGAAAGCTTGCGGCGGATATGACGTCTTGGATGACATCGCCGGAAATGTCCATATCTGCGGTGTACAGGAAGGTTAGAAGAGTCCGGAATGTGGGAGCTGAGATTCCCTGGAGTGTGATGGTGTCCTGTGTTGTTTCACGCATTCCGGAGGCAAACATGGCCTGAGTAATGAATAAAGACAAGGTGTGGGCATGGGTACCTGTACAGAAGATGCAGGTCCGGTTCAGGTCCAGAGGATTTGATCCAGGTCCGGACCTGAACCTGGAACTGATTCAGTATGTGAAAACTTGTGAATAGATGATACTCAAAACAATGGTCCATTTTGCAACAAGGAATCTGTTTTGTGGAGTATTGGACGGTGGTGTGGTCTCGTCAAAAATTTGGGCGAGTCCAATTTTTATGTTGGATATTTCAGTTTAACTACTCTAATAATGTCTTCTACCAACACAGATGAACTTATATATGGACAAATTCTTTGCTGGAGACGAATGGAGTTATCATCTACCTGGAAGTAGTCACATTTCTCCTCCAGTATAGACTTGTGTACGGGGAAGACTTGGTCCTCCACTTGTAGTGAGAGGTCACTCGGGCCAAGGTCAGGTCTAAGAAGGCTGATGTCCTTCGGCATCTCTTTTGTGTGCTTCAGCTTTGAGTTTTCACTTTTTTCTTTCCTTCTTGAAGATCCCATTGATCTGTCTGCCATTCCTAAAAAAATAAGACATTCATAAGGAACTTGTCTTTAGTAGTAGCTGCTATCAGTAATCACCAGTAGCATTTCAATACTGTCCAGACAGTAACTAACAGTGAGAGGTTTGTAACGAGATCTGTCACGAGTACTTGTTACAGGAGTGACAGTAAATCCGATTTACTGAAATGTTACTGAAATGTGGCCGTCAGTGACTGTTTAAAGTTACTGACAGTCACAGTCACTTACTTGACAGTCACAGTCACTTGCTTGTTACAGGAGTGACTGTAAATCCGATTTACTGCAACATTACTGAAATGTGGCTGTCAGTAACTGTTTAAAGTTACTGACAGTCATAGTCAGTAAGTGTTAAGTTCCTGACAGTCACACTACAGAACAGATACTTTGCTGAGGGAACATGTTCATAAAGCATCATTGATCTAGAACTACTATCAGGGGAAGTGAAATGAAACACTATTTCCCATGACATTCCTAATAGGTGAAAATGCCCCCCTCCCCACCAAGTCTACCTCTCGAAGTTTTGAGGAAGAAAATGAGGCTACGGCCTTTCCCTTTCCTCATTGATTTAGGAAAGTTTCTGTAAGAGTTTCAATGGTTGACAACAAAGTCTCTTACCTTACGAAGCTGTAAAACTGGTCAAAACAGCGCAACAAGATCAACCAAACTCTGTCGTCTGCAACCCGGAAGTGAATTGTCGCGTGGCATTATGGGCCAGAAAAAAACTTGTATCCCACGGTGCATTGCGCGGGTGAAACATGGCGGCCTCCATGAGTGTGCAGATTTTGTGTCCAAACGGGAGACGTCAAACCGTGAAAATATCGTCCAACACCAAACTTTTACAGGTAAGGTTTCATGCCTGAATACTTGATTAACCTACTGTAAAATTTTGAGGACGTGGAAGGTTTCAGTGGACCAGAAATGACCCGACATGTGCTGGCAAAATAATATTTTTTTTCAAGACGCAGTTTTATGTTTTGGCTATGTTTGTTTACATTCATGTTGGAACGTTTTATTGAGAGCAACATACGTGTATGTATGGCACAGTATCGTCCTTGATGGTTTTTGAAGTTTGCAAACGATGTAATATAATGATTTGTCAGTGTTGCTCGATCCTGTAGGGGTCAATGACCTCATTGTGCACTCCAAAATATTTACAAGTTGAAGTATGGCCATGGGTCTCTTGTCGTCATTAGGTACTGGAGGAGGTATGCCAGAAACAAGGTTTCTCTGCTCAAGAATATGATCTGAAGTAAGTGTTAAGAATAAGATAATTTTAGTATATTGTTATGAATATTTGTTCATAAACATTACTCAGGCACAAGTTTATCTTTTTTTAAGAAATTGCATGTGTCATTGTTGGTGTTATGATGATGATGATGTCAATAGTGCTTATTGGATATGTTAATGATTATCATTTGATGTAAGTTGCTTTATTTGATTTAAATGTTCCGCTGTAACTATGATGTATATATGTTTGATGGCACCAAACCACAGCACTGCTGCCTGGTATTGCTTGTTGCAATTTTCAATGAAATGAAATAAAAACGACTTTGCTACATAATATGACCTGAGCTGATGCCTAACAAAGCAATGTGTTAGCCTCAAGAATTAGTACATCAATATTCAATATTATAAAGTTACAGTTGGTTAACTAAATAAGTGCAATGTCAGTTCTTTAATATAGTCCATTTATTGGGCCCCCGAAATTAAGTTGTTATGAAAACTTGTTCTCAGAAGTCATGATGAAATATGTTTCCCATGATCTCACTGTGTCATGTATTTTTTATCGTACAGGCACCAGAGGACTATCCTTGATTTGTCCGTACCAGTCCGCTATGCCAACTTGACCAACAATGCCAAACTGGAGATGGTCAAGTCCACCAAGGCACGGGCAGAGGCGGATGTCAATATCTGTCTTCAGGTAAGTACTGTAAATGCAGAAACTTTCGGGATGGTTTGATGTTTGCGGTTTTCGTGGTGTCCGCTTCACCGCAAACATTTTTCCATGTCAGTAAGAGACTACAGTGCATGGTGCTACCGCAAACTTAAGATAGTTAAAACCACCACGAAAAGTCCCTTTTCCCGCTACCGCAAAATTAAATCCCCAGAAACTTAAATGCATTTACAGTAATTTATAGTTCTATATTCTCCAAGCAGAGGTTTCTTTTCGGCTAATAGGGAACCAACAGTGGCTGCAATTTCTTTCATGGAGTTAGGTTAAAGAAAGAAATTGCAGCCAAGTTACTAGCTCCAGACAAAAACCTGATGTTTGGAACGTTAATTGAAGTAGGAAAAGGAACTTGGGTTTTGATTTCTCATACTTTGTAATTATTGTATGTACAATGAACAAGAGACTTGTAACATCCAAAGGAAATTAGAAACAGCTCTCAACCTTGGGTGGTAGGGTAAGCATTGTTTATTTACCTTTAATAGGCATGTACATGTAGAGTGAACTGTTTGCTATCCATTCGTAGATATTACACGTAATTTCATAAAATGGTTTTTGAAGTGTAAACCTTTGTGGTTTCCCCCCAGTTGGAGTCAGGAGAAAGACTGAAGCACCCCTTCCCCCCAGCCACCAACCTGTGGGATGTGGTAAGGCACTTTGAAACCCAGCCTGGCAGGTATGTACTATGTTACATCTTTACAAGCTCAGGACTACACAGTCAAACCAGCATTAACAGCCACCTTTGCATAGCGACCACCTGGCCATTGTGGTCACTTTTTGTCAGTCCCTTTGATTTTAGTCTATAGCAGCCACCTCTCGAACATGGCCACGGCCACACGATTTCTGGTCCCGTAGATACAGAAACACTGCATATCAGATATTGCGACCATACATGCAAGGATTTGTTTTTTGGGAGTTAGCACTGAAGTTAGAATGGACTCCAAGAAGAATGGATTTTGCAAGTAAATTGTTAAGTCTAATAAGGCCTAGGAAAAAAAATGTTGTGTTTCCTGTTTCAGTCCTGAAAAAATTAGGGTCGGTAGGTAGGGATTATCTTTTTTTTTCTTGTATTTTTTTTTAGGCTAGCCAAAATTCTAGTGATACATATTTACAATACAGTTGAACAAAGTAAACTGAAATGTATGATGACACTTGTCTTTCAATGTCAAACTTTAATTTTGTGCATGATAGATACATTTATCCTTCATTAGATGGGACAAGCAGTGTTTTACTTCAATAGGAAGCAGGCTAAATAAAAATTCTAACTAGAAGCTATGTGACTCCACTGCCCACCCCCCAAAAAAAGTCTAGGGTTGGCAGGTTTTTTTAGGGTAGGTAGGGAAACAGGAAACACAGCATTTTTTTTCCTAGGCCTAATGGAGATCTAGATAAACAAACAAACTGTCACACCAAATACTTCTGAAAACATAAACTTCTTGGCAAAGCTTTAGTACATTTTGAGACATCTGCGTAAACTCTAAAGCATTTTGTCCCTATGTTTCAGTCCCCATGCTGGTAAGCTGACATCAGCTAGTGCCGCTGATATACACCCGGTCTGTGTCTACATGCGAGAAGAGGTGTGTGGGGTTTTTTTTTTTTCACAATGTTGATGCAACACATTAAGCAAATTGTTTTTATCATTACATTATATAGAATATACAGCTTTCAACATATGACATGCAGCATTGTGCAAGCATATCTAGTTTTCACCTGACAGAGAACAAAAGACGATAAAAAGAATAGTGAGTGTGTCTCTCCTCAGAGAATTCAACATTTTTAGCAATATTGATTGGTCTTTTACTGTCTCTACTGTGTGAAAGTTTCCCTTGTTCATGTTCTAGTGTTTGTTGATTTCAGATCATAGGTGAAAGTGCCTTGCAGTCAACAAGCCTGAGGAACCTGGGGCTGACTAGTGGTAGTGCCATCTTGAGGTTGGTGTAGCAGTAGTATCCAGTATTTGATTACTGTAAATGCATTTAAGTGTGCAGGGATCTAATTTTGCGGTACCAGGAAAATAGCATTGATGTAGCCACTGACTCACTCTGGTTTAGGATTTTTAACACTACATTGATGAAAGAAAGAAATATTTTACTCAAGAATAAAGTCAATACAGTGCTAGAAATACTTTTTAGCCAGGTTGCTCAGGTGACAACCTGAGTCAAAACATTTAGGTTGTCCAACTTATTACTTTCTTCATATCGGCTACTTTTCCATTATCTTTTATCCCAGTTAAGTGTAACTACTTATGTTTTATCTTATCAGGAAATAAATACAAAAGCTTATGCATGTAGTTGGTGGAAAGGTCTTTCAACTGCAAAATTTCAGGTTGAGGAGCAACCTGGGTTTAAAATTAAGTTGTGCCAAGCAAAGTGTGGTTGCGTTTGCAAGTGTGCAAGTGGGAATTTCAAGCAGTGTGCTATGATAAGCTTTTTTGACAAATTGCCACAAATTCTGCCTCGTTAGTTTTGTTGTGGTCTTGACCAATGTGGTTCCTGTCCCCACCAGGTTGGTGCACAGAAAGGTGGATGACCCCTCCCTGCTCCACACCAGCAGTGCTCCAGTAGCCAAACCCATGAGAGTCACAGGCAGCAAGTCTGAACCCACCAGGCAGTCTGTACCAAGTACATCTACACACAGTAGGTTACTACATCTACTATCTCATCAATGTACATTTTGTATTAGATTGTTCTTTGTACAAACCCATGAGAGTTACGGGCAGCAAGTCTGAACCCACCAGGCAGTCTGCAACAAGTACATCTACACACAGTAGGTTACTACATCTACTATCTCATCAATGTACATTTTGTATTAGATTGTTCTTTGTACAAACCCATGAGAGTTACGGGCAGCAAGTCTGAACCCACCAGGCAGTCTGCAACAAGTACATCTACACACAGTAGGTTACTACATCTACTATCTCATCAATGTACATTTTGTATTAGATTGTTCTTTGTACAAACCCATGAGAGTTACGGGCAGCAAGTCTGAACCCTCCAGGCAGTCTGCAACAAGTACATCTACACACAGTAGGTTCATTTCATTTGCTTTGATTTATCCTGCTGTATAGAGAGCAAAGCTTACTGCCATATTGTCAAAGTACTGTAAATGCTTGTAGGTGTATCTCCATCATATAAATTGTCTTAGTACTACAATACAGACAATTTACAGTATAAGGTTATTGTTTGTTACGTATTGCCTGCAGAAAAGGTAGAATTGTGCTAATCTCCAAGCAGATCCTACGGTGCCATAAGATAGTATCAAAGCTGGCCAAGGAGTATAGCCGGCCAAAGGGAGTCAAATGGGCACCGGAGATCTGCCTTGACTGGAACAGGGAGGGGCATTTCTATTGAATAAAGGTGTCTCTGCCCCTCCTTGTGCGGTATTAACAGCTAAACAAATATCCAAGGTGCTAATGATTTTACGAACAATTTATATCTTTATTGGGACAACTTCATTGACCCGCGCACATCCCTGTAGGAGATCCACACCAAACAGGAAGGAGGGCAATTAACACATACACAGCAAGCACAGTTTGATTAGGCAACAATTGGATGTTAATAGCCTTTTGTGAAGCCGATTGAATGCAGATCCTATGGTGGGTTTGATACTATATTACGCCACCGTGGATCTGCTTGGAGATTAGAATTGTGCATGTACATGATGTTGGCTTAACAGCAGGTTAACCAACAAACACCAGTCAGAACTTTATCAAATTGGAGCACCTCTACTGTTGTTGTCTTGGTTACATGATATGTAAAATTGGTATTACATGTTACATAGATGCAGACTTGTATTTCAAAAGCCAAAGTAGAAAACTCTTCGTATAACAAATTCTTGTAGTAAACTTACCTTACCTTTTTGTCATATTCTCTGTTTTGATTATAATAGTGAATACGGTATTTGTGTACATATGCCAAAAAGCAGTTACTCAAGCAACTGGTTATGATTTTGGAAACGGTCAAACATTTCAACTAGTATCCACTAGTTTTCACCAGTGACACTGTATACATAACTATCTCAACCATCTGTTTAGACGTTCCGATGACATCTAAGTCCAGTGATGCCCAGCCCATGGAGGTAGAGGAGACCAGACCTGTACAGAGTGTAGAGTCCATGGACACCAGCCATGGTCCCACTGAGCAGGAGATAGAGGCCATGAGCCAGGAGGAGATCCTACAGAGGCTCAGTCCACAGGAGAGACAGGTCAGATACAAGGGAAAATGAGTACTTAGCTTTGGTTAGGGTGGTATCTCACTGCACTTGGGGCACCGGTGCGGCACTGCGGGGTTCGAAAAATCAACGAATTTCAGAGATAAAGAACAAATTTTGTTAAGTTTTGTTTCTTTTGTTGTCTTCTTCCGTATACTTTGCGCGATACTTTTACATGTCACGCAATAGCTAAATTATACAAAAATTTGCGAAAATAAAACAACAGTGCCGCAATGAATGAACCCCGCAGTGCCACACCAGTGCCCCAAGTGCAGTGAGATAATCCTTTAGGGACGTCCCCCGGATAAAACATTAAAGGGAGATCCCTTGTTTGAGAAGAGCCACACCTCAAGCACATAAAAGAACCCACCACAGTTATCAAAAAAAGTAGGGGTCCTTCCAGGTGATGATTATAACAGTGCAGAGATCAACAAATAGAACGTTTAGTGCCAGTGTTTCTGATTTAGTATCTGTTGCATCATCTGTAATGTTGTCACTAGGGCTGGGTACCGGTACAGAAAATTCAGGTCCAGGTCCGGTTCAGGTCCAGAGGATTAGGTCCAGGTTCGGACCTGAACCTGAACCTGATTCAGTATGACTAAAAGCAATGGTCCTTTTCACTACAAACAAATCTGTTTGGTGGACTATTTGACTCACACTGGCGTTTTAGAATCATACAACGCTAACTGCACCCTTGCGATCGACAGTAAAACTTGGTAGAAATGACTGTAAACTCTGTACTCTAGTTCACTCTTGTTATTATCTTCCACCTGCAAGCGCCAAAACGTGTGAATGCCTGATAAAAAGTCTGTTAATTTTCTAATCGGTCCAACATCCGGTCCACCTATTCTTTTCAGGTCCGTTTTTTCTGGACCGGTCCAATAAGAAAAACCGGTTTTGTATCGGTACGCTGTACCGATACCCAGCCCTATTGTGCACCCTTCTTTAACTTTTATCAATGCCCTGGGCAGTAGTTTTGCTCAATATCCTTACTGGACAGTAAACACCCCCACAGTACTGTCCTTGTTGCTGAAGAAAATTCATACGGCCGCGTGGCGCGTTGGTACACCCGATCCCTCGATCTCGGAAGTTAAGCAACGCGCGGTCCGGACAGTACTTGGATGAGGGACCAACCAAGGACGTCCAGATTGCTGTAGCCTCACGAAGCTTTCCACGAAATCGTCTTCCGGGAGGGACGTAAAACGGGGGTCCCGTGCCTCGACCACGTTAAACAGCCTCATTACCCACACTTTGGGTACCTACTGGCTGCAAAATACACCCGATATTATTATTATATTATACATATTGTACTATTTACTGCTCTCTCCTTGGTGCTGAAATTTCTGATGTAATTTTTCTCCTTTCACTTGAGCATGGTATAAATCGCCCACCCACTTATTTGTGTAAGTGTCTGCAACTGTTTAGGAAATACTTTTGTCACCAGATGCCAATCTGTTGGCTGAAAGGGTGAATTTTTAAAAAGATTTTTAAAAAACTGGCAAATTGTTGTAAATGGGCAAGAACTAGATGTGAACTAGTTGCTAACAGTGACAATTACTACAAAAATTGTGTAAATGTCATTTTTGATGGACCTTTATCATTTTACATTGCTTTTAATTCAGTGGTCACACTGCGATTTTCTCAATAAGAGCATGTATCTAATTTTTGGCCAAAACTGATAATGTGATATTCCGGGCATAGCTGATTTTGTTTGTAGAAGTCACGTTTTTGCCCATGTGTTGCATGTCAATGTAACCTAGAGGGAAAATTGAAAAAAAATTGCTGCAATAGTGTAGCCCTGTGAGATGCCCGCTTTAGAGGATCACAGTTACACTGCCTTTCTTAATGTTATAACCAGGTTGTGGACACAATGAGTAGCATGATTCAACAGGCATATGTACAACGGCCTCAGCCACACACACAGGCACCTGTAGCACCGCAACAGGCATCCCAGGGTCCTTCCAAGCCCAAGAAGGCCAGGTCTACCACTCGCCCTCAACAGCCTGCAACCAAACAACCTTCCTTTGCTGACTTCAAGGTTGGTGGTAAAAAAAAAAACATCGAGTTTTTCATGGAAGCTCATCATTGTACAGTGCTAATCTCTACTTTCTTTCAACACAAAGGTATACATGGATCAAATTTTCAACGACCACTGTTGCCTTCTTCAGGATCAATACTGATGACCAATACTGAGTTTTTGCCATATGCTGTAAATGCAGAAATTTTCACAGTGGTTTTATGTTCACAGTTTTTCTTCTTCCTGTTTCGCCGTGAACTCAAAACCACTGGGAACATTTTTCCATAACTGTATGTGACTGCAATACTTGGCTAACTAAACTACAAATCATTGCGAACACTCCATTTTCACACTATCACGAAATGAAATCCCAGTGTTTGCAATATATTCTGTAGATTTGTGTCACAAAGAGTGTATTTCTGTTTCAGAGAGCAAGATTTCCTTTATTTCAATAATTTTCATTTACTATTGAAGTAGGTAAATTTCCTTGACTAATGTTATGTCAAAGCAGAGGTTCGGCTCCAAACTAGCTGGTGGACAAAAGCAAAACTTGAATAGAAAGCACAAGAAAAAATGCCTTTAACATGGCTCAAAATACTGGGTGTATGTGCACCCAGGTGCACCCAAGATTGGAGCTGTGCACCCAATTATTTTCTGTGGGTGCACAGGGTGCAACCAAATATTTTCTTCCATTTAATGTATGTAAACATATGAAAGTATACTAGTATACATCATATTCTTGACATCTAAGTGTTAGAAAGATAATAAAAATGTCTGTCATGGTGCTTGTTTAAGAATTTGATAGCTTGTAACTAAGTTTTATTGTTAGGTTATTACTTAAATTTAATTGGGTTCACCCAATTTTTTAAGCTGGGTGCACCAGTGCACCTAATCCCAAAAATGCTTTAAAGACTTGATATTCCAGGAAGAGCCTATAACCTCTGTTTGGAGACTCTAACATACTGGAATGCATAATTCTTACCTTGATCTTATTTTTGTCGGTTTAGTTTCCAGAGGCATCGAGAGGCCAGGAGGTGTATGTAAATGAGCTGAGTGAAGTAGACAGGAGGAATGTTGAAGTAAGAAACTTCCACTAAGTCCAGCATGTATCTACTGTAATGCCATTACAAAGTTAAAATCACGATGACAGATACTACCGACATATCATTCTATTGCTCTTTGGCTAGAATGGTTTGCTATTTATGATCTGGAAATCTTAAATAGGTTTGGGAATATTTGAAGTCTTCACTGTATAAGTTGATCACTTAATCTTTAGCATAGTGAGTCCCATGTTTACGAGTACTGTCATTGTGAATATAAAGGCCATTTTAAGATATGGAATCACAAGTACCACATCAAAAAGCAGCGTGACAGCATGGTGTGTAATTGTTTAAGGCCTAGCTCTTTTTTTCACACTACTCACACAATGTCCAACACTGTAAATTGTATAATTAATTTGTGCCCTTCATGTTGCTTCAGCCTTGTGAGAGAGAACCTGTAGTGTTCAGTCTGGACATGATGGAAGGGGCACAACAATCAGGTACAACAAGAAATGCTTTTATTTATTATATCAAAAGTGTCTTGTATACATCTCAAGTGTTGCTGGTACAGCAGGATGGAATATACCCCTGGCAATGATATATCCAAATATATATTGTATACTCCATGGGGTATTATCTATTCAGAACTGATGTATGTGTACAAATAAAAAAAGTTAGGTCTACAATAAAGTAGGAACTAGGGAGGTTGAAGAAATGACTTAACACACAGATAATGGATTACTGAACAGTTACAGATTCTTCATTTTTATTCTTTTACATCCCCCTCTTTGGAATTGAATTGTACCAAATCTGTTTCATGTCCACAGAGGACCCCACAGATGACTTCTTTGAAGTGACAGTAAACGATGTGAGGCACATGATGGCAGACTTGTCAAGAGCAAGGTAAAAAAAGACTTCTGTTGCTCATTAACATGTTTATATCTATCTGTAAATGAATATGTAACTAGAAAGGCCGACATTTGCTTGAGAGCAAATACAGCATATTTCAGCCATCTCCCTCCTCATGTAACAATAGACTGTTTCAAAATCACCTATGTGCAAAAATGGAACACTTCTGCTTAAAATGACTTCTAACTACTAATCACACTTATGAGCAAAAATGAATCTTACAAAAACCCCTTCAAGAATGGACTCTTCAAGTGCACCCCATGTAGAAAGGTAAAATAGACGACTCCAAAAACACTTCCGCTAAGAAATGGAATTTTGTATCATCAGCCGTCCAAAATCATATTTAAAAAAAACCTCTGTGCAAGAATCGACTCTTCCTGTTATACCCCTATGTAGAGTGGAGCGATCCAAAAATACATCAGCTAAAATAGGACATGGACATAATCACCAAAGTCCACAAAATGAATTTTAAAAAATACCCCCTTCATCGAAGAATGGAATCTCCCAGCACACCCTGTTTAAAATTGCCAATAGACAAGTGAAATACTCACAGTACATGGCCTTTAGTATAATAAGCAACCCGGTTCAAAACTGAATTTTAATAAAGTTCTCCGTGCATGAATGGACTCTTCCAGATAACACCAGGCTTGCTGATTGGCTGCCGAATCCTTCTCATGTGTAGTCTTCAGGTGGGGGTCAACTTCCATTCAACAAATGGAATTCAGAATCATCACCCATGTCCAAAACTGAAATTTTAAAAAATCCCCCCTATGTGTAAAAATGGACTGTCCCAGTAGTAATCTTTTGTCAATGCATTGGTTCAGTGCAAAAACACTTCTGCTAAAAAGAGCATTGGCATTATCACCAAAGTCTAAAAGTAAATTTTAAAAAACACCCCCTGTCCAACAATGGACTCTTCCAGCAAAATCAGCTCGCTCATTGGCTGGTCATTAATTGGCTCTACCTTGTCCCCCAACCACCTGGATGTCTATGGACTAGGAAGGTAGGTAGATAATTGGATCTACCTGGCACACCTGTGGCCCTGACACACCAGAATGACCTAGAGGTCGTTGACCTCGGCACTTCAACCTCACATATCCAAAACTCTCCCACAAAAACCTCCTTATAGAGCCATTTTGAAGTGATTTATGCCAAATATTATACATGGATCCTTTGAATAAGTATCTAGGGCACATCTGTCCCAAATTTCAGGTCATTTGGATGTAATACAATGGTACAGGGGGCCAAATTATACAGTTTTGGTCCAAAAGTTGCAAAAAAACCTTAATAAAATCTTTTAAGGAGCAGATATGAAAAAAATGAAAAAAACACATTTGGGTATTGGCCTACTCTACCCTTGTGCCAAATTTCAGGTCATTCGGTCCAGGAATGGCGGAGATGAATCACTTTGAAGATTTGACAGGAGAAAGAAAGAAAGAAAGAAGAAAGAAAGAAACATTACGAATACAATATATTTCACCATACTATGTATGGCTGAAATATAAATATGTAAAACGTGGAATGTTCAGTATAAGAGTCTTGTCATTTTTATGATATGTAGTGTGAAGAACCCAATCAAAGCATGATGCTTTTAGTAGGCTTTTTTCCCTCTTTACTCAGGGAAAGAACCATGCACACACGCACACATGTGCTACACAAAACAATGAGTATTCATTTCAGAGTATTCCTTTATGTCCAGGCTGCGTTCTTCTGCACACATGCATACTAAACAGTGGCTATTCCTTAGTCTATTTGACCTTTGGGAACCGCAGAAGACAAGGCAGCAAGTTTTGTCCGCCCTTCTCAGTTCTCTGTTTTTCTTAGTGTTTCACTTTAAGTTAATGTCGTGACTGTCCATTATCTGATGTTATCCTCCCATCTTTTCCATTGTCTTCCCCTATTTCTTCCTATCTGAAGAGTTTCCCCATGGTAGATATAGCTAGTCCAGATGACTGTAGCACATGACCATACCATTTCAGTTTTTCTTTTCTTTACTGTGGTTAGGAGGTTTTTGTACGGGCAGATGTTTTATTTGATTCTATTCCGTACATAAGCATTTGAGATGCGTTTTTTTTTTTAGTTTGTGATCCCCAGAATCTTCTGGAAGCATTTCATTCATTTGTGCAGCCTATAAAGAAAGACAAATCTTTCTGCCCACAGACGAGAGATGGAGGATGAGACGATGATGACTGGAGCGATGCGGGCCCAGCGAGAGGTGGAGATGATACAGAAGTACCCCAAGACTGTCATCAGGGTACAGTTCCCTGACAGGACGGTACTGCAGGGATTCTTCAGGCCCATGGAAACAGGTACTGTAAGAGTCATCCTCTTTCTCAATAATATCTTAAAAAGTGTAACCTAATTAATTTTTTTAACTGTCCAACACCAGTCTTTGTCAAGGAATTAGGAATCTTCCATTTCTAGGAATTAGAAATCTTTCATTTTCAGGAATCAGGAATCTTCCATTTCTATTTGCATAATGTGTCATAAAAACAATGGATTGCTCATTCTTTTACTAAGAGTAAGACTTGAGTTGCACAATTGAGATAATATGGTGTTGAGCATGATGACAAATTTTGCTGTCTATTGAAAGAGACATTGCTAAATCATGTCACGGTCTTTAAACTTTGTGGATAATGGTTTAGAATGTAACAATGAAGTTGATTTTTATTTCAGTGCCTGCTCTGACCGAGTTTGTGAAGTCCAACTTGGCCGACCCCACATCCCCTTTCTACCTATGTAAGTATGTTGCACCATGTAAATTTTATGGCATACCAGGGCCCTGACAATGTTCAACGCAGGTGTTCCGGACTGGTTGATATTTGGGTTATCACACAGACTTTAACCGGTGCAGTGGCCAAGTGGGTACAGTGTTCGCCTTGCATTCGGTAGGTCGTGAGTTCGATCCCCGGCCGAGTCATACCAAAGACTCTAAAAATGGTACATGCTGCTTTCTCTGCTTAGCACTCAGCACTAAAGAGGAAGAGTGTGGAAATTAAACACACATCACTACCAGCGGACCAGCCCCCTGCTGTAGTGACTTGCACAAATGTGTGGCCCAAGGGCTTCGAAGTGGAGATGGGCGCCACCCTACGCGTCTTAGATGCATGGGCAAACTTTAACTTTAACTTTAACTTTACACAGACTTCAGCTTGTTACACACAGGCTTCCATCTAATGATTGAAACATGCTTCAAGTACACCACTGTCAAAAATTCAAACACCAAATTTAAATGTTGGAACTGTTGTTACAATTATTGTTCTACTGCCATCAAATTTTGTCTGCTTCTCTGCTCATAAGTGTAACTTATCATAAAATGCATCTTTTGCTTTAGACTTCTTTTTAGAGCTTATAGATTTATATGGTTATATTTGCTGTATTGTTTCTTTTATGGTATTTTTATTACCCCTTTCAGACACCACACCACCAAGATATGTCCTGGACAAACCTTCCATGACCTTATATCAGGTATGCAGCTCAGTTACTGTAAATATGTGCAATGAAATAACCTCTTTAGCTGGAATTAAAGGTGTGATAATATTACATAATGTAATTTAGTGAATTTGTAACATGTTATGAAATAGGACATCATGATGTAGCTTTATACAAATACCGACACTGTCTGTTTCTTAAGGCTAAGCTGTTCCCAGCAGTGGTGGTGCATTTTGGTTCAGAGGTTCATAGGGGTGAGTTTGGTAACATTTTGTTTTCTTTCAAAATAATTCATTTGTTGAATAATTTATTGATTAAACAGTCATTTCTGACATATTGTAAAAGGTACCAGTATGTGTAAATCATTTGTAAAAAAAAAATCTGTATCGTTACATTATCATAAATACATTGTAGCTGTTGTCAATTTTTTTTTTTTTGTCGGGATCAAATCTTCCAAACAAAAGTTATGAGAGCATATTTGTAGATAGGTGTGTATTACATATTTGCTCTAGAAATCTTAAGTGGACAAAGTTAATACTAAAATACCCCCACACAATTTTGATTACTGAAATCTGTTGTACTTGCTTACATTGTGTAGAAAGATACCTGAAACCAGAGATGCTAAGTACAGCGTCAGCACCACTGGATGCTGACAGAGTTGCTACAAGGTAAGTTTGAATCTGCTCTATTTGGGTTTGCAAAGGCATGGGATTGAGTTTATTGTGAAACCCTTTAGCTTGGATGTTCAGGGAAATCTGTCATTTTGGTCTCCATCTGAAGTAATAAGGTAGTAAGGGTGATCTTACCAGTAATCAGGCTATTAGCTAGCAAGGCGTCATTTATACACCCTACACTAAAACCAAGAATCCCTGGTAATGACATGCACATGTACAGTACATGTATAACCCACACAGACTGCCTTTGACTGTTTTTCTGTCTTCACACAACACTGGAACAGCACTGCAGATAATTTAATTGACATGCTAAGCTATCACCATAGCCCATAGAGCCTGGTTCCAACAAGGAGAAAAGATTGCCCCTCCCCCAATTTTTGGATGTAGTCTATAAATCCTAGCAAAAAGCCTGTCTTAAGTAATTTTCCTACTTCTCCTCCAGGGACAAAGTGCAGACATCCTCAGATGGAGCTAGGGGCGTGTCTGAATCAGCCGCTGCCCCGCCCAGACCCAGGCAACAGGTGTTCCCTGCACCTGAGGGCGGGGCTCGGGCGGGGCAGGCCAGGGGGCAACAAGATGGAAAGAAGGTTCCTAAATGGTTCAAAATGGGTGAGAAAGTTTTTTTTAAATCCTAGAGGAAAGTAACTGTTTGTCTGAATTTTTTCTTCATCCAATATTCCTACGTGTAGATTGTAAGCCGCCTGTAGTTCAAACTATGGCTAAGGTTAATTCCCCATCTTATTTTGCTGTTAACAGTGTTCCTTTTAACCTTTCTTGTTTGCTAATAGTTGTCATCTTTCTTTCAACAGGAAAATAGAAGAAACGAGGAACAACATCCAATGTTTATTTCCATCTGCAATTTATTCATCATTGTATTTACACACAAAGGAACTCTTTCATACAATAGTTAAAAAGTTAACATACATGTAAGTAATGTCATTGAATATTCCCTAAACTGCAGCTACATGTAGATATGGTCAATTGTAGATTTATGAATTTGTGCATTGCTTAAAGCATTTTCAGAATTTGATGTTAAGTATCTTATTTCTGTAACACATGACTCTTTAAAAGAGCTACGCAGTTCCTCCAAAAAAGTTTATTATTCAGAATCTATAGCATTTGTCAAGGTCTATATGTGCTGTAAGGACAAGGCAATAAGATATACCCTGCTGTAAATGGTGACAGAAAGTTTACATTGGGAAATAAAATATACAAAAACCTCCATGTATTAATGAACATTTTTTCTATTGTTGCCAAACATATTGGGTATGGGTGGGTACCGATACAGAAAATTCAATTACAGGTTGGTTCAGGTAAAGAAGATTAGGTCCCGCTCCAGACCTAAACCTGCTCGTGAAAATTTCAACAAAGGGATCAATTTGGCAGAGTATCAAACTCTCACTGGCATTTAAAATTCTTTAAAAGTTGCCTGTAGTTCCAACAAGAAAAAATGGTTTTGTACCGGTAAATCATACCAATACCCATTGGGTAACCAGGTACAAGTTTGCTGCTACAATATACAAAATGTACTTAAACCCACAGTAAAACATTTGGTATCTTTTAAGCATTGAGATTCATCTTTAATGTCATAGAGTAAGAAAAGATAAAATGAAAGATATCATCTTGAAACAATTTTGAAACAAAAGATCTCTCATGCACGTGGTGTTCACAAAAGAGAAGCTACACGTATCACAACCTCGTCTGGTATCATGCAAAGTTGATTTGGCGGCGGAGCAGGTTTGCCTCTAATTGTCAGAAGTACTAGTTCAACACTTGGACACAAATTAAAGATCTCTCAAGCACTCTGTGTTCACGGAAAGAGAAGGTACTACAATCTCGTCTGGTATCGTGCGAAGTTGAGCTGACGACGCAGCCTGTCTGCCTCCAGCTGTCGGAAGTACGCGTCATCCTCGTCACGAGTCAGCTGCTCCTGTAGGCCCTTAATCTCCTGTTCCATCTTCTGTCGGAGCTCACGTCTCATCTTCTCCAGAACCTGCAGTGCAACAACAGGGAGGATAATGTTGGAGTTTTACACAACCAGGAAACAGCCTGGGTACCATCCGGATAGTAGTTTGCTCCTATGTTCGCTTTGCTACCTGGCGGGGAACCTGTGCATTCAAACTGGTAGTCAGTTAATGAGCGATTCAAGGAGTGGGTTCTAGAGCACTCGTTCAATGACAACAGGCCTCCCACAAGTGGACGGAGCGCATTTTGGGTGTTGAAACGCCTATTCGAGTGAGCGCTTGAACACATTCCTTTATTTGCTGATGTGCAGGGACCAATCAGCGCCCTCGTCCAAAATTTGGATAATTCAAGATGTTAGCGATGTCCAGGATCCCAGACGGAACAGCAGAGAAGCGACTGTATATAGTGTATAATAAATGTCAGAGCAAGAAGTGACTGCACAGGGCTATCCAAATCACAGAGTAAGGGCCCCTATGCTGATGAGCTGTAATGTTCTGGTTAAAGTATAAGTGCAAGCAAAAGGTTTGGTGAGAACACTGATAAAGTCTCACATGACAACACTGCAGAGAAAAGCACATCTAACCAGTGCCTGAGAGGGAACAACAAGCGATAAACCAGATACTGGCGGATAGTGCATCGTACAAAAGTGAAACATTACTCTACCTTTGCTTGGGCTTTGTCCCGAATCTGCAGCTCATACCGCTCCCTTGTCAGAGTCTCAGCAAGCATGCTGAACTGGTCACGGTAGCTGGGGACATGGTCAAGGAACTAATACACTGAACAATCCAACTCCTTTTTCTAAATTCCTTTAGTATGTATACAAAACATACAATGACAACAAGTATGGCAAAAATTTTGGCATGGCAACAGTATGAAATGTAATGAAATATGCATCATGAATTTTAAATTCTAAATGACACATTATGAATTGGGACTTATTATTATAAATTCCATTATGCATCTTCCCTACCTTCCTACAAGAGTTAACCAAGTGTTAACTAAGTTCTGTATAGTTTCCTTTAAAAAAACCTTTCCCTTTCTATATCTTCTTTGAGCTCCTTGAGTTATAATGTAAACAGAGTTTCCACAGAAACAATACAGAGATGGTACCTCCTGGCAATCAATCACTTATATACACTATAAGGCTAGCCCCTGAGGCGTCGCCAAAAAAGGAAAACTTGTGCCATAAAGGATACTAGTTCTCCATGGACTCCAGTTCATCCTGCTGCCGCTGTGCCACGTGGTCCCTCTTCTCCTTAGCGTACTGTCTCAGATCCCGTATCCGCGTCTTCTGGATCCCTAGGCCCTCCTCAAACAGCTTCTTGAAGATCTGCAAAATTTGTCGTCATACGATAACAGTAAGATATAATATGTACTCATAAGTACAGACAACGTTTGTTGAAACAAATTCATTTTATAAAATGCTCAAATCATCACCTGATACATGGTTCCGAACAACTACCTATTGTTACAGTAGGCGAAAGTAAAAACTAAAACTTAGTAAAAGATCCAATAGCCATTTCTACTAGACGGCAATTGCCCTGTGCACTAAGACTGTTGTGTGTAACCTTCAATTTCAAACTGAGTATACCAAACAAAGTGTGAATGAAAAGACAACAAAACACACAAAGCATAAAAACTTTTCTATATAAGTCATTGAGTAATCTGTGTAATTTTAGGCTACCATCCTACTAGTAAAATGGAGGACCAGGTATAATCCAGTGTCTAGTGCACAGTATTGGAAAATCCTTAATCCCTATCCCTCTACTTCCACTGTCTCTCCTGCACCGAAGTCAGGTACTTATTTTACACCAGGGCAGAGAGGAAAGTTGTGTTGAGTGTCTTTTCCAAGAACTTTAAGTCTAGCAAGCTCATTGGTCCACTATCATTATGGATATTTCAAACATTCAAAAGAAAACAATCCCTGACCTGTTCTTCTCGAGTCTTCCTCTTCAGCATCTTGGCCCTCATCCTGACCTGGTACTCGTCGTAGTACCTCCTGGCGCGGGCCGATTGCTGTCTCTTCTGTTGGACAGCACGGTGCACCTGGCGCTGTTGCTTACTCCTGTCACGGAGCTCTTTCTATATGTCACATAACAGCAAAGTTTCAAACATCAACAGACCTAAAGCAAGTAAGTACCATTCTCCTACACAGATTCTTGCCCGAGGCCTCAACAGTATATCTTGGAAAGGCCCTACAAACTGGGCTGGGATTTCCAC
The DNA here is from genome assembly GCF_000003815.2 of Branchiostoma floridae. NCBI lineage: Eukaryota > Metazoa > Chordata > Leptocardii > Amphioxiformes > Branchiostomatidae > Branchiostoma > Branchiostoma floridae. Next base: position 2,797,437 of record NC_049991.1, on the reverse strand, counting down.
TTTAGAAAGTGTGGCCTCCAACCAGCTGTCAGCCAATCATTTTCTCTACATGTTGTGTATGTAAAGTTGATTCTTCTCTGATTGGCTAGCAATTGGTTAGAGGCCATGCCGACAAAAGTGGAAACCCTAGTTCAGTTTAGTAGAGTTTCCATCAATTTTCTCCATAGCAATCTTTCATCATCTACAATTTCTTTCATGGAAAATCCAAAGACTTACCATCCTTTGCTGGTGCTGTCTTTCCTTGTCCAGAATCTTCAGCATGGTCTCTTGTCTCTTCTTGGCATCCTCAAACTATAGGAAGGAAGTCAACTATATGTAAATAAAATTATGTAGAACAGCTTAACTTTAATGTTTCAGTCCTCCTTGTAAAAGCAAACTACTGAAACAGCAAATTTGCTACCCTATGTACCCCTGGTTACTGCAAGGAAACAATAACAGCAACAATCACACAGACTGCAGAGTAGCAGAAAGTCCCCTACCTGTTTCTGAGTCTTGGTTCTCTTGCTGACAGGTTCCGACATCTTGGTGATCTGTTCTATCTGTTTCATCTGTCTCCTCCACATGTTAGCCATGGTGTGGGGCGACACGTGTAGGAATGGGAACTCCTCCATTAGTACTGGCAGGAGGTCGTTGTCTTTCACTGTCACTGTAAACAACATGTAAACAAACATGTAAACAAACATGTTAGCCATGGTGTGGGGCGACACATGCAGGAATGGGAACTCCTCCATTAGTACTGGCAGGAGGTCGTTGTCTTTCACTGTCACTGTAAACAAACATGTAAACAAACATGTAAACAAACATGTTAGCCATGGTGTGGGGGGACACGTGCAGGAATGGGAACTCCTCCATTAGTACTGGCAGGAGGTCGTTGTCTTTCACTGTCACTGTAAACAAACATGTAAACAAACATGTAAACAAACATGTAAACAAACATGTTAGCCATGGTGTGGGGGGACACGTGCAGGAACGGGAACTCCTCCATTAGTACTGGCAGCAGGTCGTTGTCTTTCACTGTCACTGCAACATGTAAACAAACAAACATGTAAACAAACAAACATGTAAACAAACATGTTAGCCATGGTGTGGGGAGACACGTGCAGGAACGGGAACTCCTCCATTAGTACTGGCAGCAGGTCGTTGTCTTTCACTGTCACTACAACATGTAACCAATCATGTAAACAAACGTGTAAACAAACATGTAAACAGACGTAAACATGTGAACAAATATAAACATGTTAGCCATGGTGTGGGGGGAGACGTGTAGGAAAGGGAACTCCTCCATTAGTACTGGCAGCAGGTCGTTGTCTTTCACTGTCACTGCAACATGTAAACAAACAAACATGTAAACAAACATGTAAACAAACAAACATGTACACACACATCTAAACAAACATTAATCTCCACATGTTTCATGCTTCAAAACTACTAGTTTGAACAGGATGTAATAATAACTTACAAGTGTCATCTGCTCTGACTGGAGTTGTGGGGCTGGCTGACCGACTTCTCTTCCTCCTTCTTTCATTCCCTTCATCCGCAAGTCTAGAAGTTCCTCTGCTGACAGGCGCTGTTCAACAGGAACAAGTACACAACAGTTCATAGTGGTAACTTAAATCTAGAAAGATAGTTTAGTTTGGTTAGATTAAAGTCCTTCCCACACTACATGGCACATAGGGCGGCACCCATATCCATTTCTGTAACCCTGGGCCACACAACTTTTGTGTCACAACTAACAACATAGCAAACATTATCACGGTGGTTTTAAGTTTACAGTGAAATGTTCATAGCAATCATAAGATCATCATGTCTCCTTTCACAGTATCTTCAAATTTCAATAACACTTAAAGTGGAAAAGGCAAGATTGTCCACTACACTGATGATCTTGTTAACCGTACCTCTGTATTTGGTTCCAGGCCTGTATGTTGTCTTCTTTGGAGACTTCAGGGTAGCTTTCCTGTAAATCTTATCCTGAGTACAAGAAATATGAAGTTATTATGGAGTCATCTATGTTGGTAGCAATCATAGTATAATGCTAAACTTTCTGCCAACACAAAAGTATGCACCGATCAAATTTTCAACGACTACTGTTGCCTCCTTCAGGATCAATACTTCAAAACGTAAACTCGCGAGAGTTAAAGGCACTTATCAACACTTGATCTTGCGAATGTGTGACATTAACATTAATGTGCCTCCTTTAACAATTCTTACAGCTTTACTCAATGGCCAACTAGTTTGTTTCATTTACAGAAAACTGAAAATTACAAGATCTTTACTTTTAGGAACTTGTTGTTTTAACACTCTGTAAAAACTGCTCCAGCTTTTGAAGCATCATTTATCTTGAAGGCACTATAATTGCATTAATTACCTAGTACTAAAAATATTTCATAATATGTATTTGTGATGAGGTACCTTTTGATTTGATTTCCTCCTGATTTCTGCTTGTTTCCTCAGCTCACTGGTTGCGATGCCCTTAAACTCATCTCTGTAGATGGAACCCAGAATCTGCAAAAGTATACAGGAAAGATGTCAAATCCAAATAGTAAATGCTATACTAGTAATGGTACGTGTAGGGCTGGGTACCGGTACAGAAAATTCAGGTCCAGGTCCGGTTCAGGTCCAAAGGATCAGGTCCAGGTCCGGACCTGAACCTGGACCTGATTCAGTATGACTCATACCAATGGTCCATTTCACTACAAAGAAATCTGTTTGGTGGAGTATTTTACTTACAATGGCGTTTTAAAATCCTACAACGCTAACTTCACCTGTACAATTGGCTGTAAAACTTGGTAGAAATGACTATAAACTCTACACTATTTCACTCTTGTTATTTTCTTCCACCTGCAAGCGCCAAAACGG
>NC_049991.1:2790210-2793022 GCF_000003815.2 Branchiostoma floridae | reverse complement strand
ACTACTGGTGTCTGTCTCATAGTCTACAGCACTGTCACTGTGCTGGGACAACTCTTCATCCTCTCGTACCATCAGCTGACGAACCTCCTCACTAAGGAAAATAGAAAACATTACACACTACTACTGGTGTCTGTCTCATAGTCTACAGCACTGTCACTGTGCTGGGACAACTCTTCATTCTCTCGTACCATCAGCCGACGAACCTCCTCACTAGAAAATATAAAACATTACACTACTACTGGTGTCTGTCTCCCCACTGGTGTCTGTATCTGTCTCATAGTCTACAGCACTGTCACTGTGCTGGGACAACTCTTCATCCTCTCGTACCATCAGCCGACGAACCTCCTCACTAAGGAAAATAGAAAACATTACACACCACTACTGGTGTCTGTCTCCCCACTGGTGTCTGTATCTGTCTCATAGTCTACAGCACTGTCACTGTGCTGGGACAACTCATCATCCTCTCGTACCATCAGCCGACGAACCTCCTCACTAAGGAAAATAGAAAACATTACACACTACTACTGGTGTCTGTCTCATAGTCTACAGCACTGTCACTGTGCTGGGACAACTCCTCATCCTCTCGTACCATCAGCCGACGGACCTCCTCACTAGAAAATATAAAACATTACACACCACTACTGGTGTCTGTTTCCCCACTGGTGTCTGTATCTGTCTCATAGTCTACAGCACTGTCACTGTGCTGGGACGACTCTTCATCTTCACGTACCATCAGCTGACGAACCTCCTCACTAAGGAAAATAGAAAACATTACACACTACTACTGGTGTCTGTCTCATAGTCTACAGCACTGTCACTGTGCTGGGACAACTCTTCATTCTCTCGTACCATCAGCCGACGAACCTCCTCACTAAGGAAAATAGAAAACATTACACCACTACTGGTGTCTGTCTCATAGTCTACAGCACTGTCACTGTGCTGGGACAACTCTTCATCCTCTCGTACCATCAGCCGACGAACCTCCTCACTAGAAAATATAAAACATTACACACTACTACTGGTGTCTGTCTCTCCACTGGTGTCAGTATCTGTCTCATAGTCTACAGCACTGTCACTGTGCTGGGACAACTCTTCATCCTCTCGTACCATCAGGCGATGAACCTCCTCACTAGAAAATATAAAACATTACACCACTACTGGTGTCTGTCTCCCCACTGGTGTCAGTATCTGTCTCATAGTCTACAGCACTGTCACTGTGCTGGGACAACTCTTCATCCTCTCGTACCATCAGCTGACGAACCTCCTCACTAAGGAAAATAGAAAACATTACACACTACTACTGGTGTCTGTCTCATAGTCTACAGCACTGTCACTGTGCTGGGACAACTCTTCATTCTCTCGTACCATCAGCCGACGAACCTCCTCACTAGAAAATATAAAACATTACACACTACTACTGGTGTCTGTCTCTCCACTGGTGTCAGTATCTGTCTCATAGTCTACAGCACTGTCACTGTGCTGGGACAACTCTTCATCCTCTCGTACCATCAGGCGACGAACCTCCTCACTAAGGAAAATATAAAACATTACACCACTACTGGTGTCTGTCTCTCCACTGGTGTCCTCTGTCTCATAGTCTACAGCACTGTCACTGTGCTGGGACAACTCTCCATCCTCTCGTACCATCAGGCGATGAACCTCCTCACTAGAAAATATAAAACATTACACCACTACTGGTGTCTGTCTCCCCACTGGTGTCAGTATCTGTCTCATAGTCTACAGCACTGTCACTGTGCTGGGACAACTCTCCATCCTCTCGTACCATCAGGCGATGAACCTCCTCACTAGAAAATATAAAACATTACACCACTACTGGTGTCTGTCTCCCCACTGGTGTCTGTATCTGTCTCATAGTCTACAGCACTGTCATTGTGCTGGGACAACTCTCCATCCTCTCGTACCATCAGGCGATGAACCTCCTCACTAGAAAATATAAAACATTACACCACTACTGGTGTCTGTCTCCCCACTGGTGTCTGTATCTGTCTCATAGTCTACAGCACTGTCACTGTGCTGGGACAACTCTTCATCCTCTCGTACCATCAGGCGATGAACCTCCTCACTAGAAAATATAAAACATTACACACCACTACTGGTGTCTGTCTCCCCACTGGTGTCTGTATCTGTCTCATAGTCTACAGCACTGTCATTGTGCTGGGACAACTCTTCATCCTCTCGAACCATCAGGCAACAAACCTCCTCCAGGGCTCGAAATAATGGGTGCATGTGCACCCTGGGGCACCCAAAATTGGAGCTGTGCACCCAATTCTTTTCTTTTCACAAGGTGCACCCAAATATTTTTTTAGGTTGCGTATGTAAAGATATCAAAGTATACTAGTACATGTCATATTCTTGACATCTAAGCATTAAAAATGATAATAAAAATGCCTACCATCATTATTCATGGTACTTGTGTAAGAATTTGATAGCTTGTAACTAAGTTTTATTACTAGGTTATTACTTCAATTTAAGTGGTGCACCCAAAAATTTTTTGGTGCACCCAATTTCTTAAGTTGGGTGCACCAGTGCACCTAATCCCAAAAATGAATTTCGAGCCCTGTCCTCACTTAGGTGGGCAATACAATGGGAAAGATGAACCTAGAATGTGTTATTCTACTTCAATATTATGAATGAGTATATGATTTTATCTGCACATTCTTGCCCAAATGGGCTAAATGCAGTACCGTTAGTAGTCACATGAAGCATTAACATAAATCATTACATAACACAAACTGCAAAGAAACATTTGTTCAGAAATCTATCCTACATGTAAAACCCCATCTATTTGTGT
>NC_049991.1:2783127-2789757 GCF_000003815.2 Branchiostoma floridae | reverse complement strand
ATCCTACATGTAAAACCCCGATCTATTTGTGTATACACTTGTTGTCCATGACCATAAGAGACATGCATATCATATCAGTCAAAGTGTATTGAAGCTGTACAAAAGAGGGCGTGCAGAATAATTCTAGGTAGACACTATGTTAGCTACGACAGAGCCCTAGAACAGCTGTCACTTGCTTCTCTGTACGTGAGACGTCGCAGTCTTTGTTTGAAATTTGCACTGTCTGTGTCGAAGTCCCCACTTTTCTCTGGATGGTTACCCCCGAAACAGGGTAGTGTTCATGGGAGGGAACCACGTACAAAGGACAACTACTCACAGTTTAGATGCAGGTCATCTAGATTCCAAAATAGCAGACTTCCTTTCATTGTGTCATCGTTAAATGAATCTTCATGAAGTTTTTAACTAATGTATCGTGTATCATACACCAATTCAGCCTTGTATGGCTGCAATGTTATGTGCATGTATGTGCGCACAGTTTTGGCGCTAATAAACCATTCATATATACACATATATATGATTGGAGGTAGATAGAAACATTCAAAGTGCCTTCTTGCTCCACAACTTCTGTTCTGCAGTCTGCTCACCCATCCATCCATCATCCATCCATCCCTTATAACTTCTCCAAGAGCTTATACAATGTACAATTATGTCAAGTCAAGCACAGGAACTAAATGGAACAAGAACAAAGTTCTAAATGGGAACTTTGATGCTCCAGATATCACACTGTAGGATGATTGCAATGCTAAAGATGTCAGGCATCTGAGGAAAGAATCAACTCTCATACATATACATTTGTGCAAGCAACTGCAAAAAAAAGGCTCCCTTATATTACCGTGATCTCTCCAGGAATTCCTCCAGTTGTCTCAGCCTCCTCTGGTGGTCCAGCACTTCCTCTTCTTCCTCCATCCTCCTCTCCTCCTCCTCCCCATCCCTCCTTCTGTCCATCCCTGCTGTCTTCCTCGTGGGAGTCCTGCCTGTGCCATCTGTAAAGTGCACTCTCTTCGGAGCCGTTTGGTCTCTTTCAGCATCCCTGTGTGTTCTGATAGCTGATTGGCTTTCAAGTTCTTCTCTCTGTCCTACAAGTCTCTCCTCACCAATCAGAGGCTGTGTGACACCCAAACCCTGAGATAACTCACCAACATATGGCTGTGGTTCTTTGGTTGGTCTTGTTGATGTAATAGGGACTAGAGGGGGCTCTACTGCATTGGAATAGGTAGGAATTCTCCTGCTAGGCAGAGTGGTGTTGATATCCCCAACATCTCTGTGAGTAGGAGTTCTTGTGACAGAGATCGGGATGGCTATAGAAGGAGGAACTGTGGAGATCCTTCTCAAGTCCGATGTGTCTTCTGGTCTTGTTGTTGGGAGGATGGGTGTAGGAATGGCAGAGGGTGTGATGTTTGTGGTTGGCGGTGGTTGAACGGAGACAGATGTGGACGGAACTGTACTGGGAACTGTGGTTGGTTGGCTTGTTGTTGCTTTACTGTAGGTGTCCTCAAGCCCTGGGAAAAGTAAAGGTAAAATGAAAGAGGTCACAATACATGTTAATAAAACTTCATTCATTCATTTATTCACTGTAAAAGTGGAAGACAAATTAGGCTTAATCTTTGCTTTTAAGCAAAGCCCCATACTTCTTTGCAAAATAGTGAGCCTTCAGGTCCCCCATACAAAGATAGCAGCACTGCAAAAGTATGGCTAATGTGTATATTGAGAATCAATGAAATACATACAAACACACAGATCATACTCCACTCTTTAACTTGAAAGTTCATCTGTGTTAGTAAATCCACTCTGAATCAGAGCTAAACCATAGATTCCAACACAAGGATTTGGAATTATCAAAATGTTTAACTGACCAACTTTTAGTCTTTGTCTGGGAATGGGCAAACCACTGCTTCTGTGATGTTAAGTTATGCAGATAGAATACATAAATCAGTGAAAAATTCACTCAATTTTACTGGACAAAGTATAAGAATTCTGGAACACAGAACCAGGCATCTTTGCAGCCATTCACGTTAGAGCTTTAATACAACCATCCCTTAGCAGAGATGGGAGGCGCCATAGACTTTCTGCAACTTATGATCCACTGCTCACAAAGTCACATGTTCTATCTGCATAACGTGGCATCACAGAAGGATTGCTCATTCCTTGACAAAAACTGTTGGACAGGCAAAAATTTGGGTAAGTCAAAATCCTTGTTTGGGAAATTACAGTTTAACTCTGATTCAGCATACTTCACTCCTAATTGGAGCAAAGTAATGGATTGTGTACTGAGTACTTTTGTTACTAACTTGTTGCGGTTGGTCTGACAGGACTGCGAGTGTGTACATATCTGCTATCCCCCAGCTCTATCAGGTCATCTGTGGAGCCCTCCTCCAGACTGTCCTGTACTGGTGCAGCAGACACTGTGGCAGGGGGGGCAGGTCTCTCTGTCCTGGAGATGGGCAAAATGAGGACAGTTGATAGTTTAAATTTCATCAGGTTAGCAGCAGGCTTCAAGCCAGGCATGCGTCAACGCACGCACTTTTCTTAGAATAACGAGAAATTTGATGCCCCTGGATGCCCTATACTGGGGAGAAAATCCTCTGACAAGCATGAAATTCTGATTGACCAGGGATGCTACCAGGTCACCTGTGGTCACAGTCTTCTACTGTGACATCTGTAACAGTATTTTTGCCTCTTGGGATACCTTAGAATGCAAGTGCTGTTTTAACTTAAAACCATCAAAAACTCTGCACCATGGAAGGTGGATGCCCCCAGACCCCCCTACAATAGTCACTTACCGCGACTCACCAATAAGTTTGGACTCCCTATTATAAAATCCTAGCTAAAAGCCTGGTTGGTAGTGCTCGACATACTAGTACTTTTTTCAGCCAGGTCATTCAGGCAGCAACATGAGTCCAAAGCAAGGTTATGCCGTCAACATTTCATTTCCAAGTTATTACTTTCTTCAAACCAGCTTCTTATTCATTATCTTTTCTTCTAGTTACATGTAACTACTTATGTTTTATCGAGAAATACAAATATAGATGCAAAAGCCTATGCATGTGGCTGGGGGGAAAGCAGTGTTCCAACTGCAAAATTTCAGATTGCGCACTGTGATACGTAGGTTTAAAATCAAGTTGTGCCAAGCAAAATATGTTTGCATCTGCAAGTGTGAATTTAATGCATTGCAACCCAAAAATCCAGGAGGATTCATAATATCAATAACAGGACAATAAGACAAAATTTGTACTGCTCACCTATGAGAAGTACCCAACTCTTGATCCAGTACATCAGTTATAATGGACTGTCCCTGTTGGGAGAAGGCATATGGGTCCTGGGGTGCACCCTCATCTATGTCAAACAGGAAAAAACACAAAGTTAGAAATTATAGTTTTTAGAGAAAACAATCTAGCAAAACTACTGAGGGCAACAAATAAGACCAACTTTAACAACTACATGTATTCCAGTTCAAATACATGTGTGACTTCTTGTATTGGTAACAGGTGAGTGAACTGCTAAAATTTAACAACAACAGAAAAGTTAAGTTTTTATGAATTTCTCATTTTAGTCATTTAATTGTGAATTTCCTGCTGATTCTGTGTATGTTTTTTCCTGACAGCCTACAGGACCAACTTTGGACCCAGGCCAAATCAACCTTCCCATCCTGCCAGACTCCAGTTACACCATCTTCCACCTCACAACCTGTCACTCTGCACTATTCAAACAATTACAGACACACCAGTAACAAACAACACAAAAGAACACCGCAGCATCCTACCTTCCTGTTCAGAGTCACTTTCAATCTCCTCCGCCAGGTACTCGAACAGGCCTTCAAATATCTCCAGCAGGTTCCTGATGCTCTCGGAGTCCCCCGAGACTACCCCCTCCCCCGTGATGTGTGACAGGTTCACATGGAGATAGTCCAGGGCTAAGGAGTCTATGACACTCTGGACGTTGTGGATGTGGTCTTCCTTGGTCAGGGGGTCCACTATACAATCTAAACACAAAGATAGACTAGACTTAGATCTTATAAACCTCCCCCATAGTGTGGGACAGGTTCACGTGGAGATAGTCCAGGGCTAAGGAGTCTATCACACTCTGGACGTTGTGGATGTGGTCTTCCTTGGTCAGGGGGTCCACTATACAATCTAAACACAAAGATCATAGGCTAGACTTAGACTTAGACCTCATAAAGCTAGTATGTATTAAACTTTAGTGTGCTGTATCGTGTATGTAGATTTAAGACTAAGTCTTTAGTGTACAGTTTAACCTGTACAATTGGCGATCTCTACATAAGGACCACCTGGCCAATGTCACCATAAGGTGGTCCATAGACCACATTTGATCAGTCCCCAGAGTGGTCTGGGGGAATGAGTGGCATCAGTGTGACGTAATGGTCAGACTTAGAGTTTGGGACTCAGGTTCTATCCCTTGGGATAGGCAATTTTCACGATATTGAATGAATGAAGACCTTTATAAAGACCTTGATATTACTTACCTGGCCTCTTCACCTATTCAGTCAAAAATGTGCTAAAAAAACACAAACAAGTATTTGGTGCCTCAGCGTGCCGACATCTGCACATTTTCCACATGAACCATAATTTTTCTAGTGGTCCTCTTGAGCAGGTTTAACAGTATTTTAACTTTAAACTCCCTATAAATAGTATAATGGTTAGTGAGAATTGGTACCCTGAAGATATAAATTACATGAATTTCTGCATAAAGGTAACCTACATGCAGTGACATACAATTACATACTGGAAGAGAAAATCCACCTTCATTTTCTAGCTTGGAGCTTAACACTTCTGTTCTGGTCAGGGCTCTAGCCAGCGTCCGTTTTTCCGTCAATTGACGGAAATTTGCTGCGTATGACGGAAAAATCTTAAGGGGGCACACACCAGTTTATTTGGGGGTGCCATTGGAGGCGGCATACCCTAAAGTCTAGCGACCAGCTCTACCAGGGAATTATCCTGAAGCAAAATAACTGTATATATGGTGAAAGGATATTCCTTTAGCTACAAGATCAACTGAGTTTCGATCCTTCAACTTCTTTAATTTTAAAAAATTAGAGGGACAAAACATTATTTTCATGTAAAAAGTAATGCCAAAAATCGGGCATTTTGGCATTGAAAGAAAAACATGAAGACGATTTTTCCGGCAAAGACGACTGATACTGTCAGAAAGAGGAAAACCTAAAGAGTAATCCAGCCAATTATAAAGAAAATTCTAGTACTACAGTTTTTTTAATCATCACGCGGCATTACAACTTGGCTTCACACAGCGCTTCAGAGGTCAATCTAGGTCACCGGCCTGTTTACATTCAGGCGTAGGGATATCGTGGAAGCCACGCGCGGACCAAAACACAATTTGCACCAAAAACACACCATTTCCTACGCTTTTCAGCCATGTAACCGTTTAATGTCATTTCGCAGGAAATAATGAGAAATATCAACTCAAACATGGACCCTCGGAAGCCTTTCGTCACTTTTTGGTCGCGCACTACCGCGGACCCCGGTCGCGGAAGAACTGGTGTGTGCACCGTTAAAACCATTCCGTCAACCCTGACGGACATAAATCCATGGTGGAAGCTACTGGCGGCTTGGGGACGCCGTCCACGGCCAGAAAAGCCGCACACTGTTTGTTTTGCTATTGTTATGATTGTTGACAATGTGTGTCGGTGCCCTTTTGCATACGATAATCTCATTAAAAACCCGTTTTTCAAGGTCTCAGTTCAGTCTTTCCAACTTAATTTTCGCGGTTTTCGCGACAATGGGAATTGGCTGACTAAATTTCAAGCTGGCTAGAGCCCTGGTTCTGGTCCTCACTCACCCGGTGGTTTATCCCCAAGGATCCCCTCGTACAGACTGACCAGCAGATGACCATCACAGTCGGTCAGCTGTCTGACCCTCAGCAGCAGGTGGACCTTCTTCAACAGGCTGTTGGCAAGCTCAATCCATTCTGTGTACAATAAGATTCATTATCTTAAGATATATTTGTCATTGACTCTTCTATTCTATATTATTGATGACATCCTCTGGGAACCCTAAAACTGATATGAAAGTGCAAAGAAAAAAATTGTTGAAGAAGTTGCCTTCAAAAATTGTTTTCTTGGAAATGAAATGGAGATGTTGAGATACATATGGTAGTAGTATGATATCACCAACATATATAAAGATGTATATGGAAAGCAAATTCATACAATATAGTTTACATACTTTCTATTAAGTTAAAAAAAAACATGTACAAAAAATATATGAGAGCTTGAGAGAAACAACATTTCATAATCATAATAAAATACAACATGTACCTTCATCTGCACCGCCAGAGGCCGATGAACTTGATGACGCTGAATCCATGGCAACTAGAACAGAAAACAACATGTCAGGTCTATGATAAATTATTTTGATAAAAATTATGATCATCCAGTACAGCAACTTACTAGTACATAACTTTGTAGTTGAGCTTTAATAGCAGAGTTCTCCCTAGCTGGGGCAATGAAAACATGGAGAAAAACTTCTCTGCGACGTTGGGGCGGAGCATATTCCGCTAAACGGTATAAGCGTACCCGTTCCGTGGAGATACCTTTTCCTCCGGTTTTCTGCACGTCCCTGGCTTCCCTGGAGTCTTGCACACCGCACCGTGGTGTTT
>NC_049991.1:2763704-2782514 GCF_000003815.2 Branchiostoma floridae | reverse complement strand
TTTAGCGGAATATGCTCCGCCCCAACGTCGCAGAGAAAGTTTTCTCCATGCCGATCGTTGTCCCAGCTAGGCTCTCCCCAGAATCTTTTAGTATAGTGGAGGCACTGGCAAAAATAACCCAATCCAACGCGCTACACTTTCATGAAAATAAGTTCATTTTGCATGACAGAGGGTGTCAAATACTACAAGTATAATAATATTGTTGTGATTCCTTTGTTGTGAAGTGTCAAAACCACTATTGTTATGATCATCGCGCATTCACAAGTTTTTGCGGACAATGCCAACTGGAAAAGTGATGCCACTTGGCACAAAAATCTGTGAATTTTCATTAATTTTAGCAAAACTAACCAGGAAAATATGGAAGAAACACACTAGATTTCAAAAGTAGTATAGTGGAGCTGGGCTGGAGTATAGTGGAGGGCCTCCCTTATTCCATCCTTTGGGGAGGACTCTGATTATAGCTAAATCATAAAATTTGAGAGCTTTTCCTTGTTTACGCCACATCAAAGAATAAAAGTCGAGACTTGTAATAAATTGTTGATACAAGAACCCCAATTTTGCGTATAAATTTGTTCTACGTCCATTATTAAATCAAATTTCAGTCTAGTCGAGATCGAGCCCCCCTCCCCTAATAAAAACCGCACATAATTTTTGAAGTGGATTCTTCAGGCTACGCAACACAGCTGCAACATATCAGATACAATAGCTACTTAACTATAGATAAAGGAGGACAATTTCGTCAGAAACGCTGTCTATACTCACTTGAGACAAGTTGTTTTGCTGAGCGATTCAAAAATTTCCGTTCAAAACGGCCGCCATCTTGGCCAATGTGGACACCATGAGCAACGCGCTTTGATTGGCTGTTACGACAATTTCACCACAAATTAAACCAATCAGATTCCGTGTTCTATCAGAGAAAATGACTCCCAAGATCGCGTTTTGCTCGCGAGATTTGACGAGACTTTGAAATTTGGCGGGAAAGTGAGCTGGTTGTTTTGGTTTGCTTAGATCCGCCTGAAGCACCAAGAAAGGTGAGTTTTGGGGTCACCTGGCCGTTGTTTACTACCTGATTTGGCCACAACACGTTTACGACAACACCAGGGGAAAAGTGTGGCCGTTTGAGGGCCTGAAAAGGTCTAAATAAGTTTCAAATCGCTTCAACTTATTTTGTGGGTGGGAGTGGCCGCCATTCCATTCTTGGGCCTTTGGGTGAACTGTAAACAAGTAGTTTGTCAGTTTTTCTTCAAATTTGCAGTTGAGGAAAACGGCAAGGCCAAGGGTAAATTCTGTAATGATTTTCTAATTTGTGTCCCAAGATTTAGAAGGAAATTTTCAGATTTAATAGTGCATTCACAGTGATTTAAGTTACGACCCAGACCCTAATTTCGACATACCTCTAACTTCGAACGAATTTTCGTTGTCTCTTTGTGTGTTTGTTGTTTGTTTCCGCAGTGCTGTGCAAATGTGCAAAATCGATAAGAACCATAGTTCATGCATAGAGCTGTTGTCTGAAAAACAGATTTTAGAGATGTGTATACCATATAGGTCATTGATTATTACGTCATCAAGAAATTTTGAACATTAACCATTTGTAAAAGAATGCTGTAAAATTTTTGGATTTTTGCAGGGTTTCATGTTCATGGTTTTCGTAGTGACCTCTTCACTGCGACCGCAAATCGCTTATATAATAATGTATAGTACAGCAAGTATAGCACATTTGTACAGTAGTGCTGACAGTGAGGCGTGGTCAAAGTGTCACAGTCTCTACAGTAATAAGGTGCTGATGCAGCGAAATTAAATCACCACAAACTTAAATGCACTTACAGTATTTCCACTCTCCAGTTCCATCACAGGTCCCATAGTTCCTGACAAACATGAGTACCAGACAGTTCTTCAGCAGTGGTGACAGTAAGGCGTGGTCCAAGTGTCACAGTCTCTACAGTAACTGAGTATGGTACTACTGGACTGTCTGACCCACAACTGAATCACCAGTATTTCCTCTCTCCAGTTCCATTACAGGTCCCTTAGTACCTGACATCATGAGTACCAGACAGTTCTTCAGCAGTGGTGACAGTAAGGCGTGGTCCAAGTGTCACAGTCTCTACAGTAACTGAGTATGGTTCTGGACTGTCTGACCCACAACTGAATCACCAGCATTTCCTCTCTCCAGTTCCATTACAGGTTCTAAAGTTCCTGACAGTGACAGACATGAGTACCAGACAGTTCTTCAGCAGTGGTGACAGTAAGGCGTGGTCCAAGTGTCACAGTCTCTACAGTAAGGTGCTGAAACTGAAAGTGGACAAGAGTCAGAAGAAAGCCGACTTAATCAAACTGGACAAATGGTGAGAAGAAGTACAGAGAATTGTACCAAAAATTATTTTCTCAGACACGAAATACTGAATAGTCTGGCAGCAGTTGATAGACAATCCTTTAATGTTTGAAAATTTCTCTGAGAACGAGAGCTTTGATTGGCTCCAAGTCGTACAATGTTACCTGTAACAGCATGGCATTACATCAGAAGATTGATAACCGTCATTTGAAATATTTGATACTTGAAATGATGGACTATAGAGTAGGATGAATTTTCAGTTTGATACTGTAAATTAATTTCAGTTTGCAGGGACTTTAAATGATGTAGTTGGAGAAAGGAGACATTCACTGTGTTTTATTTTTGTAGTTGCAAGACAGAACATGAGTATGATGAGTTCACTATGAGAGTTGACTGTAAAAACCCACAACAAAGGGCCACAGAAAATTTGTCTCCATTTGCATATCTTAGTATGATATTTTTGGCAACGCCTCAGGGGCTAGCCTAACAGTGTAGTGTGCATCCATTTGGCAAGAATTCCCAGAATTCGATAGGAATTTTGGAAATTTTTCAGTGCAAAGTTGCATCATCCCTTTAGAGGGGAATAACTCGGGAAAGGTTGACGGATCGTCATGATATTTGGAATGTAGATAGCTTCGGAGATGCCTTACATAATTAGATAAATCAGTGGCTAGTTTGCATAATTGAGGTTTATAAACCCACTTATTGCTGTAATGTTTTCTACATGTTTTGTCCATGTAGGTTCCAAGAAGAACTTCCCCAGGCCCTGAGTGAGAGGACTGACAAACACATCACCCATGAGGAGCTGGCCAAACTCATGAGATGGAAACTCATGGTAACACAGATTTCAATGTCAAAAAGTTGAATTGATGATAAGTTTGTATAATTGTTTGTAACCCATGATAACCCAGGTGAGGTTGTCAATAGCACATGAACTGTTGAGCATCATTTCTTATGGTAGAAATTTTTGTCTTGAGCTTACTCTCACAGTGAAAGTGGATTGAATGGTATGATCATGTATGTACCTTTTTAAATACTACTTTTTAAGCACTTCTATTTATAAAGCTGAAATGAATCCGTTGATGTGCCACCGATCTTGTGCCCTTGTGAAAGGCACTTTACACAACTTTCCTAACATCACTCACGTGAAAATGAGTACCTAGCTTTGGTTAGGGACATCCCTCAGCTAGGACATTGAATGGAGGTCCCATGTTTGAGGAGATCTGAGCCACACCTCGAGCACATTAAAGAACCCATCGAACTTATCAAAATGACCTTCCTGGTGTGGATCAAATTAACCTGTCCGGATATGCAGCTTGTACTGTTCAGTACGAACCTGGTGTGTTACTCCATAAGGTGGTTTACTGGGTATGCAAAACAAACAAACAAGTGTTCTAGAAACAAGTCCACTAACAGTGTACAAAATACTTTTCTGAGCCAGGTTGCACAGTGTGCAACCTTGGGCTAAAACTAGGTTGCACATCTGAATTTCAAGTTGCACCACCTACAATTCACTAACTTGTGAAAACAAGTGCTTTAAAAAAAGCTGTATCTTGCCGGGTAGTAGGGATTTCGTCAGGAAAAGGTACCTCGGCGCTTCACCAGTGTTCATCAGTAAACATGAGGATCACATCAAAATAATCAGAAACAACCAGAACAAGTGCTTTAAAAAAGCTGACATTTTGCTAAGGTTTGCATGTGTGAACGTTTTTCTAGTTATTAGAATGTCATGTAAATAGAAATAGAGTAACTAAATCTGATATGGTCGCATGGAGAGATTCACCAATATGCAAATGAGGTTTGTCCAGGAATATAAGAATGAACATGTTTAGTGAAACTTTTTGTCATACAGGATGCAATTATTTTCGAGAAAATCAGTTTCTTCTCGTGCAATTATGTGATATAGATGTTGTATGGGCATTTTAATGAAAGTTAGAACGACATATACCCTACATATACATGTCTGTTCGTTCATTCAAATATCCCAACAGCGGAAAAATGCAGAACTACAACAGAAATTCCCAAATGTTCTGGTCAAAAGACAAAAGTATTGTTTACTAGTACTTTAATGGTGTAAAAAAAAAATTTAAAAAAAGAAAGTTGAAAAATTCCCGTTCCGGGAATCGAACCCGGAGCGTTGGATTACAATGCATAAACTTTACCACTGAGCTAAACATTACATGTTCTGAAGAACCTCGTTTTAAAAGGTATAGAAATGTATGGCATAGACTGCAAGTCGCAAAATGCAAAAATAAACGTTGTTTTATTTTTACAATTAAAGAATGATGAATCCATTCCAGTGAAGTTTTACCCTCTAAACTAATTAATAAGTTTTACCCTCGAAAATAATCCCCCAGTGTAGGGAGGTATTGGAAATTTACCTCATTAACATAATCTATGTCAGATGAATTATTGGCACAATAAACCGGTATTGTAAAACTTTTTGACCCACAATGAGTATGCATTATTCTTTATTACAAAATAAATTCCTTCTGATGCAATTTTTGATATATCTTTATGATAAACATGGATTAAAGCGTAGATTTATTTACGCTGGACCACATACGTCTAAAATACAGTTTTGATACTGGACTGCAATGTAACCCTTGTCTAACTAAGCCATAAAATTGGGCAAAGAGAAAAGGGCCTTTTGAAGGGCCTTTGGAAGGGCTGGGTTAACATTGAACCATTGATTGAACCATTGAACCATGGAAAATATCCGCCACATTATCTTGATAAAAAAGGTACAATGCATACATACATAAGCATTTACTATCATATTACTATCAATCCATTTTTTTCTTCCAAATGAATTGACAACAAAATCAAGTTCTAAGGCTCAAAATCTAGGTTTCGCACTGTGCAACCTGAGTTTAGAAGTAAGTTGCACCAAGCAAAAAGTGGTTGCAATGTGCAAGTGGTATTTTGCACGCTGCGGCACTAACACAAGATGTCTTTCCTTCTGTCCAGCGAGGTAAGTTCCGCCCACGTCTGCAGCAGCTTGTGGAGAGTAACAAGCCTGAGGTTGTGGAGGAGACCAGTAGGAAGGCCTTCAACAAACTCCCCAACATCTCATCTGCCATCAACGAACTGTCCAAACTGAAGGCTGTGGGACCAGCCACTGCTACAGGTTAGGCTTGTACTACTGGTATCTGCTGTGTTCTGGTGAAGTTGAATTTGGGTCGCTTCTGTTCACTCTTACACTTGTAGTTCTTCATGGCATTGGTATGGCGTAATGGTAGGGTTTTGGACCCAGACCCTGAGGGTTACGCTTGTACTACTACTACTAGCGGTACCTGTTGCCAGGGCTTGGAGTACTGAGTGCATACATGTACATATACATGTATGCACTATTGAGTATTGTGCACCCAAATATGAAGCTGTGCACCGACTTTTGACTGCAGATATACCATGTGTATACCTAAATGTTTGTGTAGGTTTATGTATGTAAAGATACTTTTGTGCTCTAGTGTAGTACAGTATATTCCTGACACTAAATAGAGAAAAGATAAACCCTTTGCCATATTAGAATTTGAAGTTAGCTGTAGAATTTTAGGTGCAACTTCTGCAGAGACACAGTAAGGTTTGTACATATAAATAGGTGTTGCTTACATCTTATGTTGTGCATTCCGATTTATCTCTTGCTCGTAGATTTTTATGCAAGGTGCATCAATGCCTACCTGACTGTATGCCCTAAAAGGAATTTCAATTCCTGACTGTGTCACTTAACCATTAATACTAGTCACATGTCAGAACACATCACTGTAGTGCTTGCACATCTGTGTGCCTCAAGGATTATAGAATCAGAGATGAGTACTGCCTGTACACTGAAACATATAGAACTGATTCAACTTCCAACTACCATGGTAACTCTATTCCATCCATTTTCTGTAGCCATCCTGGCTGCAGCAGCCCCTGAGCTGGTGCCCTTCATGGCTGATGAGTCCATGTTGTCCATCCCTGGACTGGGTCCAGTACAGTACACCCTGCCACTAAACCCAATCCATTTTTGTCCTTAGCCATCCTGGCTGCAGCAGCCCCTTCATGGCCGATGAGTCCATGTTGTCCACCCCTGGACTGGGTCCGGTACATTACACCCTGCCACTAAACCCATTTTTGTCCTTAGCCATCCTGGCTGCAGCAGCCCCTGAGCTGGTGCCCTTCATGGCTGATAAGTCCATGTTGTCCATCCCTGGACTGGGTCCGGTACATTACACCCTGCCACTAAACCCATTTTTGTCCTTAGCCATCCTGGCTGCAGCAGCCCCTGAGCTGGTGCCCTTCATGGCTGATAAGTCCATGTTGTCCATCCCTGGACTGGGTCCAGTACAGTACACCCTGCCACTAAACCCAATCCATTTTTGTCCTTAGCCATCCTGGCTGCAGCAGCCCCTGAGCTGGTGCCCTTCATGGCTGATAAGTCCATGTTGTCCACCCCTGGACTGGGTCCAGTACAGTACACCCTGCCACTAAACCCAATCCATTTTTGTCCTTAGCCATCCTGGCTGCAGCAGCCCCTGAGCTGGTGCCCTTCATGGCTGATGAGTCCATGTTGTCCATCCCTGGACTGGGACCGGTACAGTACACCCTGCCTTACTTCCTCAAGTACCTGGACCACATCAAGAAGTGCTGTAAGAGGCTCAACAAGCAAGGTAAGAAGATAAACACAGTGTGTTCACTTAGAAGTTTTGTAAGGTTTCAGTAAATTGGGATTATTCCAACATCATGTATGCTTAGTTTTGACACATCTTTAATATGAAATATTGTAAAAGCCAATCTTTATGATGGTATTTATCTTTCATAGTTTTAGCAGTTCACTGTCAATAACTGAATATGGGGTCTGCGGCCTACGGAAAAAAAATGTTGTGTTTCCTGTTTCCCGACAGACCCTAGAAAAACCAAAAACCTGCTTGTCCTATCTAATGAAGGATAAATGTATCCACAGATTTGTAACCATTATGCACACAGTTAAAGTTTGACATTGAAAATATAAATGTCCTTATGTATTTCACTTTTATTTGTTTAACTGTATTGTACAGTTAAGAGTTTTGGCCAGAGTCTAAAAAACGAAAGAAAAAAAAAGATGATCCCTACCTAGCAACCCTGATTTTTTTTCAGCGAATTCCGGACAGTGAAACAGGAAACATAACTTTTTTGTTCCTAGGCCTAAGGGAAATATTAGCCATGAATCAGATACACACAGCAATAAAAGTATCTTGGTCAGAAGACCTGGAAGCCAAAGGACCTGATGTGTAAGCCTCTTTTACCCCACATTTGAACCATTTTATCATGTGATGTTGATCTGTTATGGTTGATGGTTGTGAGCCTACATGTGTCTTAAAACATTAACTCTTTCCTTAGACCCCGAAGGCCAGTGGACCCCACATAAAGTGGAGGTGACCCTGTGGGCCCATGCCGTAGCTACAAACCTGGATCCCACTATGCTGGATTCTACTGGTATGTACAATACTAACACAAATGCCTTTGGTCATTACATTTAGTGTTTGAGGCCCATGTGAACTGTGGATAGTCAACAGGTTTGCCACATACAATTTGCGGTCCACTGGTAAGCATTTTTCCAGAAAAAAGTAATGACATTTCCTGTACATTTCAAATGAAAATGTTTGTCAGACTTCATAGACAGCTTTCATTGTCAATATGCACACATTTTTCACATCTGTAAACTAGATTATGTTGATTATAATATAGCAAAAGTCACTTAGAAGTTAGAGGAGAAAGATAAGATCTTCCATTGAAATACAAATGTTTAAATGTTACATTTCGGCAGCTGCAGCCAAGGACAATGCGGAACCAAAGACCAAGAAGAGGAAGTCCAGTGGGGAGGGGGAGCATGTGGTCAAGAGGGCCAAAACTGGACAGGGAGAGGAGAACACCAATGGGGAGTCAGCTTACTTTTAAAGCTCACTGGATGGGCTTTAGAACTTGCATTTCCCCAACAATGTAGCCTGGGTACCATCCTATTTCTACCGGGGCTCCTTACACTCGCTGCCCTAAAAAAATCAGACACTACATGTGCCAAATTTTAGGGCAACAAGTGCAAGGAGCCCCTGTAGAAATAGGATGTTACCTCTACTGCAACTCAAAAGAATTGTCAGTAAAATAGTACCGCAGGTACCTGATACCTGAAGGCGTCAGTTGTTTTTGCTTCTTTTACAGCTTTTCTTATATCTATACCAAAGGATATCCCACGCTAAAAGCTTTTATCTTTTATTTTATTTTACAAAAGTATATTTTAGAATAATAAGTTGAAAATGAGATGACGAAAGCAAGGAAGAGTTGAGCAAGGGAGAAGAATGTTAGTGGGAGTTCCGTTTTAAGCAATTCTGTTGCTTGTTGAAACTGTATTTACATGCGGGTTTAGATTACAGTTTTATGAAACTGTTGTGCAGGACTAAGAGTAAATGACAAGGATGTCTGAAAGAAGACAGTAACCTGTTGAACATTTGGATGTTCGTTAATACCATTGGATGATCGCAACGTGTCCCTCATAGTGGTGGTCCAAGATTGCAACTATTGTGGGATACGATAACTAATGCAGTACATGTTATCTATATAATTACACTTCTATTGATTGATATTCATCACAAATATTAATTGTATGCACATGTATTATCTATGATATGATCCTGTTGGAAGTTGAACTTTGTTCATACAGGGTTGGACAAATCCAATAGCCCTATTGTCCCGGGCAAGTGAAAATGCTAAACGGGCAAGTCAAGTGCATGTCCTGCACCACTTGTCCAATCGGGCAAGTTATATTTTTTTATTGAGTGAGATTTTGATATACAGTCTTGCTACTTTTCACAGTCATGGCATCAAGCATTGATCAACATGGAAAATAGAGCCAATAACAAGAATCTCATCGTTGGAAGTGAAAATGCATGTAGAAAAATGTCATTTAAA
This sequence comes from Branchiostoma floridae, assembly GCF_000003815.2. Lineage (NCBI taxonomy): Eukaryota > Metazoa > Chordata > Leptocardii > Amphioxiformes > Branchiostomatidae > Branchiostoma > Branchiostoma floridae. The sequence continues at coordinate 2,773,261 of NC_049991.1, read as the reverse complement.
TTTCGGGCTAGTGAAAAGTTGATTCGGGCAAGTAGATTTTTTATGTACTACTTGCCCGATAGGACAAGCGGGTTTCAGAAAACTTGTCCAACCCTGTCATACACAAAGAAATATGAGACTCAAAACCTTGAATTGTCTTTTGTGAGGGAGAATGTTTCATTAGTAACAGCGGGTGACGTTACGGTCACGTGGCCCAATAGCAAGTCCAACTAAAGCTTGTATTATCTCTCAACAAAAACTGTAGGGACAGTGAAGAATTCAGGTGAGTCTCATTTTCTCTCTGTGTTAGAACAAAAGTGTAACTTTCTACTATATAATTTACCAATGCTGAAGAACTTTTATGTATTTTAAAACCTCGCTGAACAATAAGGCTCTGGCATTGATGTGAAATTATGAACGTTGATGTTATCAGATGACTCAAGAACTTATGTGGAAGTTTACATCAAGTGTTACAATGAGATGATTAAATTTTGATCTGACATGGTGTATTGTGCTGGTTCAAAAACCTAAACCTACAATACTACATGTACTAAGTGGTTAACATGGTTAACGTAGTTTGGTCAACGTAGGAGAGTTTGGATGCAGTATGGTAGTTGCTATGGCAGTTATATGAAGCTTGCTATATTAATATCCATATCTAATTTTATATCATACTTATATTTTTCAAATCCCGTCCTGGTATGTTGATGGAATGATTTTAAAGGATGATGAAATCATGGAAACTTGTGCAATGATTAACGTTACTAAGTATAGAACTGGGACCAACTGGTAAGGAACCAATGATTGAGAATAAAAGAAAGATGTTCACTGAAACTCTAAAGTCTACCTCGTTTTAAGTTTTATCTGTTTCCTTTATACAAGATAAAAGGAATCCCCCATTGAATTCAAGACCATATCTATTCATCAATCAGCTATTCTGGAGAAAATCCAAACTGGTAGACATAAATGATAAAGTACAAAGGAGACTGGCACAACCCACCACTATATACATTGTATGTGCATGATTGAATGTTTTTTGTGAAGCATACTTCAATTGCTACCATACAATGGTTTGGTGACAGGTATGTCATGTTATCGAAAATCAATTTATGTATTCTAAGAACTACCCTTCTGGATTTGTACAAAGTATTACACGTTTCTTTGTGGATTCAGACAACACCGAACAATAACATTTGCTTAGTGTATTCAATAACGTCCTTGTTGTATTGTCACAAAATCCACATATCTATTTACTCAGACCACGCTCCTCACAATTGTCTGATTCTCATTCCTGAAGGTTGTATATAATAGAAGTCGACATGGCTTACTAAGTGTGTGAAGTGCTGCCTTTCATTGACGTTACATCAAGCATGTTGGCAATGGTGAAACCGCACACACTTCAAGGTCTAGTAGGTATAAAAGCATAGTTTTTTCATGGTCCTGTTCTGTTTCAGCTGACCGACATTTCACAAGACACGAGATTGCTGTTGCAGAGCTCTTACGGTAATAAATGCGGGTGGCTTGTGACTTTGGGGTGACGTTTTATAGTCGTGTATGGCTTTTTGTATTTTATGTTTATTATTCTCCAAGTATTTTCTTGCATTAGAGAATGATTTATGAACAGTTTTATGTCATGACAACGTATTGAAAAAATTACAGCCACACCCATAATTTTTCTACAAGGGCTGGTCCCACTGGAGCACCATGGAGACTTCTCTTGGCTTTTTACTCCTAATGACACTCTTTACATGTATACCAGGTAAGTACAATAATTGTTATAGTCCAATCTTTCAGTGTATGGCGGTTACATTGTATACACTTTACATGTATGTAACGTATCTCGGTGCGTTGTTGCCAGTATGTTGCCATACACCCTCACTAACTTGGGAGCAATTTGTGTGCTTAAATGCCACATTTCTATTGTATCAGATATTTTGTTCAAACTATTTTATATGTTAATGCCGTGACTCATCCTACTTTACCTTGTGTCTTATGTTACATTCACAAGAAAAAAACAAAATGTAAAGAGTTTTTTACCACCATTTAAAAAGATCCACACTTGAATATTACTGTGCAGTGTAATAGGATATTACTAGATTCTTTACATAATGTAATATGACCTATAAATTAGGTAAAACAGTGATTTTTTACAATACATCCCTTTAAAGGGCATTTTAGACAAAATGTGCTAGAACGCTCTATTCTTTATAACAACAGTGTAACAGGAGACTGTATTTTCAGGGTCCAGAAGTCATGTAAACCAGTATGACGCCATAGCGTTAAAGGCGTCCCTCTTGTCCAACTACGACAAAAGTTTGCGGCCGGTCAAGTCGGCATCTACACCTGTGAACGTGGACTTCGACATCTCTCTGAAACAGATTATCGAACTGGTGAGAAAATTTTATCCAATAAATTTTAATGAAGTTGGATCTTTTAGCCGATAGCTGCACAGTCACACTGATATGTTTCTCAACAATTAATGGCATTACCCATATTCTATTTCACCTGTATAGAGGTAGGGAGGGTGAGCATGGCAGTGCGGTTATGGTCGCTTCACTACATTGTCAGTCCTTTACAGGTGACTGTTTCGCTACATACCAGGCAGGTCGTTTTGCTAGATGCCTGGCAAGTCGTGGTAAAAGTCGCCTCGCTACATTTGAATGCTATTTCATTAAATAGACCAATAGCATTAGAAATCATGTTCCTAAAAAACTAAAAAGTAACTTGAAAAGTATTAAATAATTATTTTTGATTCAAGAGTGAGTGAATGAAATGGTGTCATCTGTCTTATCAGGCTGTCCCATTATCAGTATTTCACAACAGAACTAAGAAAATGTTATTGTTTGGTGTTATCTGACTCAGCAGAACATTTTTTTAAGAATGGCGATTTCGTAGGTAAACATTTTTGTTGGCATTTTTGGACAATACAGGCTGTTGAATTGATTACATAGTCCCCGATTATGCCTGATAGTGGTTATTATGATTATCAATTTTACGATTTTATGTGTCATATTAACGTAAATAAAATCTACCGGGTATTCTTGTATTTAATGGGCAAATCAAAGGATGGATAGATGGAAGACCATCAATTTATTGTACATTTTTGCCCCATTGTGCTAAGTACAGTTTACAGATCTGCAACAAGTAATTGAAAGAAAATGACTTCTAATATTGTTAGCCCATAAAATGAAATGACAATCTCAATAATAATTATTCAAGGAACTGGATATGATCATAGCCAGTTTCTGGAGTAACTGCCATTTGATATATCATATGGCAAATATGTCTAACCTTCATCTACGCATTTAGGGTAATGCCATTCTAATGTACATGAATTGAATGTAACAATTTGAAAGTGAATTTTTCCATGCAGGAAAGCAACTTCTGCCAAAAAGCAAAACAACTTCCAAAAAATTGGCAATGTAGTGAAACGACCAGTTAACGTTGTATCTGTTCATCATGATTATGATGCCCAATTACCACGATTCATTGTCTCATTTTTATATGAATAATAATTTCTTATTTTCAGGCTGAAAGAGAGCAGACATTCCAAATCAACATCTGGCAACGTCTGGTGAGTATCATAATTAATAAGCAGCTCCTAATTACTAATTTAAAAACAGCTATTGTTCTTCTTTTTCAAACCATGCAATATGTTGCTTACTCTGTATATTATGTAGACACCAGCTGTTTGGTTAGCTTCAGTATACAGAACGAAACCTGTGGCCTGATATTTGTGTTTTTTGTAGCATAGTCCAGTTAGGTTAGCGGCCCTGCCTCTGGAAGTAGAAGCCATGAGTTTGATTCCAGCTGTGTCGCTCACTCAACTAGCCTGGGTACCATACCATTGAGGCGCTCGTCATGCTCTTCGGCCCTTTAGGTCTAGCGGGATTGTGCAGTTAATAAGCGCAGGCCGGGGGAGTTCTTATGGGTTGGTTAGATTTCGCTGGAGGTGTAAACTCCAAAGGCCGGCTACAAGCTTTGGCGGCGAAATCTCAAAGGGCATCTAATCAGGCAGGCTGACAGAAACAGGTCGGTGCCTAAGCACACTGGGCTGGGTGAAGCACCCCAAAGCCGACCAGCAGAGAATGGTACCCAGGCTATCACTAAACATGCACGCTACCAGAAAGGGTTGTAGTCATTAGGACGGGACGTCACACTGTGGTCCACTGTTGAAAAGAGCTTGGGAACCCGTAAATACTGTACATAAGTGCCTCTCCTCTCTGTCAAAACCAATCAAAGACTAGCTCTTCAGTGAGCTAAAACTGGATCAAGATCACTTTCCTTTTATTGTGTTTACAGTACTGGGACGATGAGTACCTGACATGGAATGCCTCAGAACATGGAGGTGTGGACTCATTAACCATTCATTCTGCTGACATCTGGAGGCCTGACATCTTCCTCTACAACAAGTGAGTAGAGAGAGGACATAATATTATATTACGTGATGGGGCATGTTTTAAGGTACTGCCTTTTTTAACAATGAGCTGCTTGGAGTGAAAACTTAAATTACAGCATTTTTATACTTCTCACGTTGTTATTAGTTTTAGAGCTTTGACTTTACTTTCACTTCGACTTAATTTAGATCCACTATTGACATTTCCATTTGCTATTCTTCCTGTGGTCCTACACGCAACGTCATAAGATACATCAATACAATATCACAGTGATAACGGACATTACAGAAAGACTACAACAATAATCACACAAAAATTACATCAGAATACATCATATATTTGTGCACTACTGTAAAATAAGAGGAAATATGATGTTCCTGCAGTAACTGTCCTATCAAGCTATTCTCTAGGTTTCTTTTTTGCTGTTTTTATTCAGTACGTTTTTCATCCATGTATGGTTTTTGTTTATTGTGACAGCATAGCTAAGACCTACGGTGCCATAGAGCCTATCACTGATGTTACCGTGACCAGTGCAGGACGGGTGTCGTACCTACACCCAGCCATCTACACCAGTGCATGCCAAGTGGACATAACAAGGTTTCCATTCGACAAGCAGGTAGATCACTCTTCTTCTCTTAACGTTAGAGTGACTCTGGAAGCCACAAGGTCTTCCTCCCTCTAACATTTCCAAAAATGTCTTAAGTCTAAAAGGTGTGAGAACTCCCATCTTCAGTTAGGTTGCAATTACTTTGCTGTCACTAACTCACTATCCGGTTTAGCGTCTGTTGTTCCCAGTCTTGCAAGGGTTGGACGTTCAAGATCTGATTGCTGATCTTTGATAGCTTCTTCTGTCAAGGAGGTTGGCTTTTTGCAGGTTCAACATCTTCCTTGAATAGTAATATTTTCGTACATTTGAGATATTTCCCTTGCTTAGATTTGTACGTAAAAGGGACAGGACAAAACATGTGTTAGCTGTGTTCGATTAAATGGTGCCATGGATCTTGAACGATCAAAGTCTGAACTCCCACCTAATGGCACGATGACAGACAAAAAGCCTACCTTATGGCACATTGATATTTTCATACTATAGAAGACAGTAAATATTACAGATGTTATCACCTTTTTTCAGGAATGCATTCTGGAGTTTGGGTCTTGGATTTACTCCAGCTCCAAAGTGAACATATCCCTGGTGAACCCCAGTGCAGGCCTCAGCATCTTCACCCAGAATGTGGAATGGATCCTGAACAAGGCACCAATGGAAAGAAAGGTAAGGATGGAGAAACTCAGAAAGCCCGGTGTAAATATACCCAATATTTAGGATTGTAGAATTTTTGCTAGGGATGGGTCCATAGAGTCAATTCCATATTACCGAGAGGGTGTTTCTTGCCTTTTGTTCTAACAATTTGGAAATCTTTGTAACAATCTATAATGATAAGTAACTGTTTAGAACTATTTACAACATCTATGTGACATTCTAAATGTTTCTATAGTATTCAAACATGTTAGAAACATTTCTAACATCAAATACATTATTTCTGTTCGTTTCTAAACTGTTCCAACATAGATGCATCATTTGTGATCACATGTTCGAACATGGAAACAATATGATGAAACTGGGTCAGTGGGCTGGGAAGAGGGCAATTCACACATCCCTGCCAAGTGCAGGAAATTATGTCTGTCTGCCACCTTCTCACAAAAGACTCACCAGTGTATACTAAAGAGAATCTAAAAATACAAGAGCCAAACAAAGGACCAAGCTTAGCAGCTTTGTTTATGGGGTCAATAAAAGTTTTTATGGAGGGAAAAAATGACACAAAATGTTGGAACATGTTGGAACAATAACAAAAACACATAGATGTTTGAAAATTGTTCTAAACAAAGAGATAATGATATCATTACTTTCCCAAATGTTCCAACAAATATAAAAAGGTTCAAACATGTTTAAACTTTCATTTTGAAATGTTTGAACAATTTCGAACTTTAGTGACTGAAATGTTCTTTTACTCAAAATAGTTCAAACTTATTACAAATATTATTTCAAAACCATCTCGGTGACTTGGAATTGACTCTACCAGTGCAAAACCATTTTTTTCTTGTTTGACCGGTCTGGAAAAACTAGACCTGATAAAATTCCGGACCGGATGTTGGACCGATTTGTAAATGAACAGATTATACCAGCACTACAGCAACAGCCATTCACATGTTTTGAGGCTTATTGGTCCTAGAAATAGCAAGAGCAAAGTAGAGGAGAGTTGATAGTCATTTTTATCAAGTTTCTTCAGTTGAACTTGGTCTAACTTAAAGAGGCAGTTAGCTTTGTTTACGTGAAGATAGGATAATCCACCAAACAGATTCCTTGGTAGCGAAATGGGCCATTGTTTTGTGTACTAGTATTGTCCATTCACAATTAGGTCCAGGTTCAGGCCCAGACCTGGACCTGATCTTGAATTGTACTTGTACCTGAATTTTCTGTACCGGTACCCACCCCTAATTTTTGCAATTCAATTTGCGTTGCTTAATGTGACTTGTGTCACATACCCACAGGTAGCCTTCTATCCCTGCTGCACCGAACCCTTTGTCACTATCTTCCTTACCATGCAACTGGAGCGTCGGCCCTTCTTCTACATGTTCAACATGGTTGCACCCTGTATCATCCTGATGATCCTGAACGTGTTCGGGTTCTGCATACCCCCGGACACCGGAAAGCGGCTGGCCTTCTTCGTCACCATCCTGCTGGCTCTCGTCGTCTTCCAGAAGGTTTTGTCGGACTCTCTGCCCAAAACTTCCATAACTACTCCTCAGTTGGGTAAGAGCCAAATTCAAATCATTTATAATAAGCTTCATTGGTGAGACATCCAGGTAGACAGATATGCCAAATAGCAAGCAACAGGATATGATTTTGGAACGGTCCAACATCTTTGGTAGTTTCCACTACCTTTCGTCATTGACACCAACCTAGGCAACAGAAGCAACGTAAGCAATATCACAATGTTAAAAGTGGAAATATTCTGAATAAGGCAGTCTGTATAATATTGACATCTAATGCACTATTTTAGCACGTTTACATCATTATTTCATAAATTGAGCCATTAAAAACGGCACGGGAATGAGTTGCACAAAGATTCCAGATCAAATCCTTATTTTTGGGGGTACAATAATAAGGAATATCCTCGTGCAACTTGTCTCTGTGCTGTTTTTAACCGCTCAAAGACTAAAATTATGATGTAAATGTGTGAATACAATTCAGTAGATTTCAATATCATGCAGATTGCCTTATTCAGAATATTTCCACTTTGACGCTGTAATATTGCTTAGGTTGCCTTTAAGAGATCTTGTTGAAGAACAGGTTTACGAGAAGCAATATATGAGAGAATGTATGTCACGTCCTTAATAATTACAGAAATGGATGCAAACAGAAGGAGCTAATTGATATGTTAACATAGAATTTGTCTTCATCTTCTCTGCCATAGTAGGAAAATAGAACCTCATCTTCAACAAGATTTCCTCAGTGTCACAGACAAAAGTAGCTATTTGAAACATCTGACCATTTCCAAAATGAGCAGCTGCTAGTTGGTCAATCATAATGTCATGTAACATTTGTAGGACAGTAAATCCCTAACACTGATGTTCAATGATTTCTGTTCACTTCCCAGGTCAGTTCTTCGCTGCCACCATCGCGTTGGTTGGCTTCTCGTGCCTGGCTTCCATCATGGTGATCCGAATGTCCTACAGTGGTCCGCCCGCCCGCCCTCTACCCCGCTGGCTCCGTTTAGTTCTGCTACGCTACCTGGCTCGCCTCTTCTGTATGAACACCATCACGGAGGAGAAACATGTGCTTCCTCCCGCCAAAGATGGTGTCTACAAAGCTTCGGATAACGAGACCATCCGACAAAAGGAAACTCCAAATCTGGCCCTCGATCTGTCTCTGCGCGAGATTGTGTGCCACAGCAGGGAATACTCGGCCCATGCACGAGAAAGGAGTGAAAAAAAGAAGGACCAGGATGAGTGGAAGATGGCGGCTCTTGTGCTAGACAGGGCTCTGATGTTTGTCGTTGGCGGGGCGACCATTACTGTTTGTGTGGTCTTACTCCGCTGAACACAAGTAATTGACTGGAAGAAGCATGTATATGTAGCTTACATACATGGCATGATCTGTAAGAATTTTGATCCATACAGATCATCGCAAGTATGTAAGCTAAAAAGTTAGTACATACATGTAGAATATACACCGAGATGCGCACATCTCTCATAAATACACTACAACTAGATGATGAATACGCGTGTTTAAGTAAGGACCAAATGTTCAACTACATAATGTCAACTAATAAATACAACGCACTTGAAAAGATTTGTAAATTTGTTCACACAAGTTTCAAAAAGAGAGAAGAGACTATGTAGATTTTAGATGATGTAAAATGTAACCTGTTTCACGTATACTTAAGTTATCCAACCCAATGCATTTAGCCCATGTTGGGCAGGAATATGCAATAAAGATCATTGTCATTGTCATTGTCATTGTCAATATCTGTCTGTAGCTGTCAAAGTCTATACTGTCATGTCATCTAATGTTGAAGAATGATCACATAGCACTGCCCCTCAGTGTCATAGTTTTGGCTTCAGTTTGCTTCTTTTACAAAAAGTTGCGAGCTGAAGCCAATTTTCAGGTGACTCTTGAATGAATTCTTATTGCATGTTTTCCATGTGGATAACTTTAACCAAGGAGGTTGAAAAGAGGAATTTTAACCTCCTTGCTTTAACCAGTTAAAGTTATGCTTTGTCTAACTTATATGCTATTTGAAGCACAAATTATGAAACCAATGTACATGTAACATTAGTTTAATCTAGCTCAATTCTCAACAAAATGATATTTGCCATTGTGCACTTCTATAGCTTTTCTAATACATGTAATTGATAATCATTATATATGAAGGGTTAATAACACGCCCCGAGGTGTATATGGTGTCATGATGCCTGGACCTTTGCTATAACCACTGAATGAAACCATCAATGTGAGCGAAGGTTTCAACACAGAGAAAAATGTTTGGCTGTTGTTCCAAAGCCTCAGGTTTTCAAAACAACTGTAATTGCCAAGGTTCTTACTTCCTCTTCGCAAGACAGAGCCTTCACCTTGCTCGAGCATATGCGTTTGCAGGGCTTGAATACCCACTGCATATGCAGGTA
>NC_049991.1:2676733-2762324 GCF_000003815.2 Branchiostoma floridae | reverse complement strand
CTATAAGCATAAAAAGAAAAAAATAGCAATGGTTCTTGTACAATTTTAGTATGATCCGTACTGATCCTAATTTTTTTCAGAGAGGTTCAGGTGAAATCTGCCTGGTGCAGGTAATTTTTAATGTATTTTGCATTGGTAATTCTCCAGGTATGCAGAAAAAAAGTATTTCGAGCCCTGGGTTTGCATGCCAGGCTAACTGCCCAGTCTTTGTGAGGGAGATATGTCATTAGTCCCAGAAGGGTAGGTGACGTTATAAGAACACGTGGCCCCAAAATTGACTTTGTGTTAAGCTTGTCTTATCTCTAGTCAGTGAGGGGAGCAACACTGGATGAGGTGGGTCACATTTCTCTATGTGTTGGAACCAAAAAATGACTTTCTATGATGTAATTTTACAATCATGAAAATGACAATGATGTTCTGTCATGAGTTGTCGATTATGTAGATTTGTAGAAGTAATGATATTGTGATAGTTTGTATTGGAGTATTTTCCAAAAAAAATTCCGAAAACACGCATTTCAAAATCAAACTGTATCAAAGTCAGTAATGGGACATTATCAATTTAGGGAGAAAATTGAAAATAGGCAGATAACAGTTGTACCCTGTTTTTAACAGTGTCTTACTCCACTTCTGAATTGATATTTTGGAGATAGTGGGTTGTTTGGCAACACTAAATATCTGCAGCATTTCTAGTTTGTTAACATTTTGTACTGCTGTAAAGAAAACAAAGTAGCAGCTTTAGCATTAATGACTTTCCATATCAGTGTCATGTTTTAAATAAACCTTCAGTTTCTTTCATATACTAGTTTTCTGAATGAAAGTTGGCCCCCTTTCCGCTAGACGGCGATCGCGCTGCGCTCTCACTGCGACCTAAATAAGATAATTGTGTGTTACTAACCTTCACTTTCACACTGGGTATATCATACAAGACGTAAAAGTGTGACTGAGCTACAACAAAACACAGAAATTGTGAAAAGATTCGTTTATTTTCTATACAATTCGTTGAGGGTTACGTCAAATTTTAGGTCGCAGAGAGAGCGCGGCGAAAGCGTCGTCCCTGTGGAAAGGAGGTATTACTGAAGTCAAATTATGCTTTCTGGGAAGCGCCATTTTGGCTTTATACACAGGATTACGGGTTTCTTTTTGTCATCTGATGGTCTGACCTTTATTCATGCAGAACACTTCCTTGTCAATTGTCTGATCTATATCCATGGAGCTTATATATAATACGTGTTGTGGCTCTCTAATAAGGCCTGAAATTCGTGCCACATACCTATTATGCCATACCTGGGCCTCAATAACGCTCGATACAGGCTAGGTGCGGCGTTGCTTGGTATCGCAGCCATCGTAACATCGTCACTTTCTGAGCACGTCTGAAACGAACACACTTCAATCTGTAATATAATATCATATATGTAAAAAGTTACCTATTTCTATTTCAATAACACAAAAAAACAACAATTTTCAAATTTTCATTTAGCTTACAAGCCCCATGCTTACCTTTTTGCTATAAGTCATGTTGATTTCATAATATGGATGACATCCGCGCCCGCATCAATTTTCGGCCGTTTCCAAAATAATAAAAAAAGTTTTCAACCATACTCTAAATCTTACCAAGAAAATAAGCAAAGATATGCCATGGATTGCAAAAATAAATCGTGGAAAACGTGTGCTGCTGTCATAAAACATTACAAGGTCAAAGATTATGTGTAAGTACAAAAGTGACGAATCTATTATTTGGTATACTATATTCTGGATATTCAGTCATTTGTTCAACCTTCCTGACCATAATGAAGGCAAATTTTTTGTCAAACATTTTTTACTCGCACGCTCGCATCAGTTTTGTGGTTCCCAGAGGATGTCATCCATATGATCAAATGAGTATGGCCTTACTAAAAAAAGTGCACATAACTTATAAGGTCGCATGAAATCCACCTAAATTATAGATCTTCATTCAAAGAATTATCCAGCCATGTACCGTCCCTGTCTATTCTACTCTCTGAGAACTGTCTGGTTTTATTTACTTGCATCCCACCACAAAAATGAAAGGTTTTCTTGCCCTTACTGTTTATGATATTTACTGAGTTTATGATGGAACAGAGGAAGGGGTATCATCCATGACCTACAAAACAAATCAGAATGACAGTTCCTTGCGGAAATAAGTCAAGTATGTACATTGACGTCACAAGGAAGTAACGGGGAACACAAAACAACAGGTAGGATCTGAAAGGTGGGTGGCAGCAAGGAATTCCGATACTGTAAATGCATTTAAGTTCGCGGAAATTTAATTTCGCGGTAGCGGGAAAATGGACTTTTCGCGGTGGTTTTCGCGGTAACACTATGCACTGTAGTCTCTTACTGTTATGGAAAAAATGTTCGCGGTAGTTCGCGGTAGTTCACGGTAAAGCGGCCGCCGCAAAAACCACAAAAATTAAACCACCGCGAAAGTTTCTGAATTTACAGTATTTGTAAGTGATACCTCCTTTGCTCACGTGTGCATGGTATGCTTGAAAATGTGTTGTGTGTTTAACCTGAATTTATCACCTGTTTTTGTATGAAAATGGTGTATTCAAAGTTTTCAAAATGGTTTTGCTAAACCATTTCAACTAAATGCATGGTTGTATTTCAGGCTGAACTAAAATATCATGGCAGTGACTAGGAATTGTTGAACTTAACCTGGAATTCGGTCTATTCGTGGCTCGGCCTACCGTAGCTAGTGTAGGCTCTTTACGGGCCAGATGCAGCTCTCTGCCGCCGGGGTAATCGTTAACACCCGGTAGGATTTTTACGCGGTAGGACTTTGCCCAGTGGGCTGTTTGTACATGTAATATCTACCGAAACTCCGTGAAACAACGGCATGCGTTATAATACATACATAACTTACTTTCTTCTTCTTTTTTTTCCTAAGCCAAAAGTATATCCCGAATCCTCATGGCGCTGGATATAAAGCTACTGACAGTGGTGTTGACAGTGACGTCACCTCTGGTGTACTCGGCGAGAGCTCAGCGCTCTGCACGTATGAACAGATTCATCTTCCGCTATTATATTTTCATTCCTATAGAATGTCATGTGAGGCTCATTATTATAGACTTATTCTTAGGCGATCGCCCGAGTCTCGCTTATATGTGACAGGGACGGTATTTAGGCGAAAAATACACGCGAACCTCTGTCAATCTTAAAATCGTTCGACCTTCCAGCGATCGCGCAGTACCCCCGAAGATCGTGGAAAATGTGACAGGGGTTTCAGAACAACTTTCGGTGAACAGGGAACATCGGGCGACTCCTAAAAATCGCATCACCTCACCGGTCCCATAGCCTCACCGGCCGTATGGGCAGCAATGCCATCGACAAGTTTTTTTTTTTTTTTTTTTTATCGAGAAAAAAACGGACGTATTACTGCATGCCGAAAATGTCATTTAGATCTCGCAGACTCGTCGTCCAATCGATTTTCGCGCAGCGCAATGTGACAGGGGTATTAGACAAATGATCATGCAGTACAAGATGATATGAAAATGATGCTAAAGATGAGGACATTTGCATAACTAGAGTTCCACGACCCCATACCTTCGCCAAATAATTGTACCCTTTACAACTGCTGTATCAATTTTTTGTCATTAATTATGCAAATGAGGTTTTCATTAGCATGAATTCTATTACTTGATCATCTCCTCCACCAAACAGACGTAAAGTTTACGTTAAACTATCTTTTCGTAAAAAATCTATGTTAAAAAGATTTTCATCGCATTTTCTGATAATTTATGCAAATGAGGACCTCATTTGCATAATCAATGTTCACGATGTTCACCTGTACATAACTTCCAAATGCTACCAATAAGAAGTGCCCATCATTTACCGAAATGAAATTATAGCATTTTCTCATTAATTATGCAAATTAGGTTTTTATTTTGCATAATACATATCTATCAATATTCTTTTCTATCTCAGTTACAAATGTCACATGTTGTAATGTCCTATAATGGAACTGAGTATGTATAGAAGGTTTCCTAATTAAGTATGCAAATTAGATTCCAATTTGCATAATTAATATGTAATTATATGAAGCATCTCTTAAGCTATCTACATACCCAAAATCATGACAATACGTCAACCCCTTCTTGAGTTATTATATTTCAGCCATACATAGTATGGTGAAATATATTGTATTCGTAATGTTTCTTTCTTTCTTTCTTTCTTTCTTTCTCCTGTCAAATCTTCAAAGTTATTCATCTCCGCCGTTCCTGGACCGAATGACCTGAAATTTGGCACAGGGGTAGAATGGGCCAATACCTTGATGCTTTTTTCTCAGTTTTTTCATATCTGCCTCTAAAATGATTTTATTGAGATTTTTTGGTCAATTTTAGACCAAAACTGTGTATTTTGGCCCCTGTACCCTGGTATTACAACCAAATGAGCTGAAATTTGACAGAGATGTGCCTTGATAATGCCCCCATATAAATTCGATAACACTTTTGGTGTACAGTACAACAAAATGCTTATTTTTGCGATTTTTTGACCAATTTTTGACCAAAAAAGGACACTTTTGGCCCCTGTACCCTGGTATTACAACCAAATGAGCTGAAATTTGACAGAGATGTGCCTTGATAATGCCCCCATATAAATTCAATAACACTTTTGGTGTATAGTACAACAAAATGCTTATTTTTGCGATTTTTTGACCAATTTTTGACCAAAAAAGGACACTTTTGGCTCCTGTACCCTGGTATTGCAACCGAATGAGCTGAAATTTGACACAGATGTGCCTTGATAATCCCTTCATATAAATTCAATAACACTTTTGGTGTACAGTGCAACAAAATGCTTATTTTTGCGATTTTTGGCCAATTTTTGACCGAAAAAGGACACTTTTGGCTCCTGTACCCTGGTATTACAATTAAATGACCTGAAATTTGGTATAGATGGGCATTAGATACTTGGTAACAAGATTCAAGTAAAATTTTTGACATAAACAACTTTAAAATGATTAATTTTGGCACTTTTCTGAGGAGAAATTTGTTTTCTTTTGGCCTCCTGACGTGACCTTCCGTGACCCCGCACAGAGCCACACCTGTGCGCGTCAGCCGGAGAGTTAATTGAATCAAAGACCTAGCCAATCAGCGAAGAGGAGGCCAAAGGCTAATTAATATTCATAAGCGGGGCCTCATGATCCCGTATATAGCAGTGTTCCCGCCAGGGGGAGCGAAGCCCGCCTAAGGCTCTCGCATTTTAGACTATTCAGAAGGCTTTATATTGTATCAGTTCTTAGGGGCATATCTATGATAGTCGCAGCAGTCACTTAACTTCTCTTCAGGAGTTTAGCGTAACACTATTTCAGGTCAAACCGTCAAAGGCAACTAAAAACAAACTTTAACGTTACTGAGTTCAACAGTACTTATAACTTGTTATCCGAAGTTGAAACGCTAGCGATGGTATTTTCGCTGCGCTGTTAGCTCCGTGCGACTGTTGTTGACGGTCTTATAACGGTATATTTTGCACCCCTGTACCCTGGTATGAGTAACATTTCGTATAGATAGGCATAAGATAGTTGGTAAAATGATCCAAGTAAAATTTTTGGCATAAAGTACTGTAAAAGGCTTAATTACAGCACTTTTTTAGGGGAAATTGGTTTCCTTTCGCTCTCCATGCCATGACCTTTCGGACGTTCACCCCACAGAGCCGACATCTGCACCTGCATCTAGCCGGCAGGAAGAGTTAATTCAATTAAAGGTTCAGCCAATCAGCGAAGAGGAAAGCGAAGGCTAATTAATATTCATAAGCGGGACCACACAATACGTTAACTTGAAGACTCAGGCCGTACAGACTTCTCGCCAGGATTTTTTCAAAGTGTCGGACAGGGGTCCGGGGGCCGCCGAATGTCCCTGGCGGGGTCCAGGGGCAGGGCCACTGTGGGGGGGACCAAGGTGGGCGAAGCCCCCCCGGAAGCTCTTGCATTTTAGACTATTGAGAAGGCTTCTTTTATCAGTTTTTTTAGGGCCATATCTACGATAATCGTAGCAGTCACTTACTTCTCTTCAGCAGTTTGACTTTAAAATATTTCGGGTCAAAGCTTCAAAGACAACTAAAAGCTCATAAACAACAAACTTTACTTAGCTCAACAGTAAACAAAAATGTTGTACGGGTTGCCATCCTTAGTTGAAGCGCTTATTTATAGCGCTAGTATCTTCGCTGCGCCGTTAGCCGCCGTGCGACATTTGTTGACGGTCTGATATCCCTACGTCGCCGCCTCGCTGATATTCCCATGGACATGTTTCAAGAAGGGACTCAGTGTTACAGTCTAAATATTTTGTAGAAGCACCGCTGTAGGAAAGAAGGTCCAAGCAATGTAAAACATCACGTAGCATGAAGTTCGCTGTCAACTGGCACACAGCACATGACTGTTTGAAACTCTAAGTCTAATCAACAGCCGTGTTTGATTGATAGCCGGCGGTCCTTTGATGAAGTCGGCGAAAGGTGCGTTAGTTAGAAAATCTGCGTTTAGTTTTGATACGTAATTATAAGTTAGACAGTGGCGAGAATGATTATTTTCTCATCAATATTTCTCTTCAGAATTATTTGAACTTAATTGTACATCTAAACAATTGGCTTACCTGTGCAATGTTTATATGATTAATGATCAGTGTACTGAAATCATGTGTAACGTATGGCTCCTAGTCAATAGATCAGCATTTTCTCTATAGTGACCACCTGTCTACACATTTCCTAGTGCTGTTGTTGTTTGACATAAACTTTGAACATTTAAATTGTAAGTAACTTTAAACTGCCAGAGTTTCAGCCCAATAAAACACTCTCAGCGCCAGGGTATGAACAGACTGACCAGACAGACGAAAATAAATCCTCGAACAAGGTTCAATCGTATCTTCCGGGTCTGGCAGGAAGTTGTTAAACTAAAATAAGAATAGGCTCGATGGCTGATTGCATACAAAGTAAAACAGTTTAACAGTTTTACAGCTTGAAGAAAACAAACGCTCCTACAGTACCTGCACCTGCTTGATAATTATTAAATCGTATGCCCTACTTGAATAAAAAAAGTTCACTGCAATAATAAATGTACCCACATCACAAGGAGCTTATACTTTTTTAAACTTACACCTAGTTATCGTACTGAAAATTGTTAATGACATTACATGAAGTCATTCAACAATTTTCAGTCATGATGAAAATTTTCTGAATGGAAGGTGTGATTATTGTCATTCTGAAAAATAGAAGCAAGCTCTGTTTTTACCTGGAATCAATTCACAATACCAGTCCACTTTGGGGGATAATGTACTGTTAAGAGGATGTTCCTTTTTTGCGCAGGGGTGATTTGGAACAGTCCAATGTTGCGTATGGCTGAAATATGCTGTATTTGCTCTTAAGCAAATGTCGGCCTTTCTAGTTCCCTTTCAAATTCTGACACCAAACCTGCCCTGCAGTTCCAAAACAAGCCGCTAGGGGGCCCAAACCTACACCACTTACTCTTGACATCAAGAGCTGTCTACCACTCAAAAAGCATAGCCACAGCATATTCAGAACTCGAAATATCAAACCCGGAAGTTCCGTTGCAGTACCTTAACAGGCCGCTAGGGGGCCCAAAATCTAATCGTTTCCAGGTCTGATCAAGACCTACCCACATACCAAATATAAATACAATCCATTCAGGCGTTCTCCAGTTATGATGGTCTTCTACATGTACAGACAAACATACACACGCTACCCAAAACATAACCTTCTCGGCGAAGGTAATTACAGAAATACTTCCTACCTCACACAGGAAGCGAAAGTCCGTACATCAGCCTGGGTTGCTGGAAGGACGGAGCCAACCGCGCCATTCCGACGCTCGAAGGGTCAGATCCACGTTTAGATGGCAGCTACAGGGCACGAGCCAACGCCATAGAGAAGTGTTACCAGGTAGCACGTTCTCGTGGTTTCCCCATGTTTGCTGTACAGCATGGCGGCTGGTGTGCTGGGTCTGCTGATGGGCTCAACACCTACAACAAGTACGGACCTTCCACAACCTGTGCAGCGGACGGCGAAGGCGGATTTTGGGGGAATGAGGTCTACAAGATTACAGGTTAGAGTTTATTCATTAGTGTACACTCAGGTAGAAATGAATTTGTTTTGTCCAGCTCTAAAGAATGAAAAGCCTCTAAATAAGCATTTGTCCTCACCTCAAGTTATTTCCACATGTTCAATCCCCTTTTTTTCGAACTTCCGTATCAATTGTAATTTTTCTTTGGCCTTACTTTTGCACATTTCAATGTTTTATATAAGTCAAATAATATGAAATTTTACTACCTTCTCCTTCACACATTTAGGAGAGGGGTCTAACCCCAGCCCAAAACACATGACCAGGTGATACAAGACTAATGTTTCTTTTTTTAACTAACCAGCCCCTACAGAGTATGACAAACTTCAGTCGGAAGTAGAAGCGTTGGCACGAGACCTCCCCCTGACTCTGCAAGAGCTGGGGCTAACCAGTGTCGTACAAGATGTGCAGGAGCTGAAAACTGACGGTAAGCAAACCCATTACGCTATAATATGGTCACAATTTGGAAAAGGCTGTTGTCGTTGTTTTTTTTTTTACACCTACGTGTCATCGTGGGGCGCCCTGTGGCTACTGGGCTATATTTGGGCACCGCCGGGCCCTGGAGTTTTTAAAACTCCGCGTTAAAATCAACCCTGGACCCGGCGAGAGGTAGGCACCGTGACGTAATCGTGAAAACACCTAAAAGTACCCAGGTGGTATCCAGCAGTACACTGGGACAGATCCGTAGCTTCAGAACCAGGCCGTGACCGAAGCTTTATGCTAGGTTCATATTTCCCATCTGGCGTCTGGCCAGGCAGAGAACGAAAAGTATGATGTAAAAGGCAACAAAACACACAAATATTAACAAAACCGCGGGTCTCGGCGGGTCTCACTATAGGTTTAGGCAGTATTGAATATACCGATTGTTATACTTTTCATTAGATTGGATTCTGGATTTTTCGATTGATTTGGTGATTTGCTGTTATTTCCAGAATACCAAGGATGTTACCAGGATTCCTATCGTCACAAGTTTCCAAGAAAGGTGTTGACGCATAGTTGGATGACTATTGAGAGGTGCACAGGTGCATGCAGGGATGCCGACTTTAACTATGCCGGTGCGTACATTTATATATATGAATCTCAGAACCTATGATATATTCTGTGCAATTTGCCATTTGTCTTTCGCCGAAATGGATTTTGTTTAGTCATGTAACATGGCATTGTTATGAATTTTGTTAGATTCTTAATGATTATCGTTGAAGAGTTACGTGTGTATCACGTATGTATCCAGTTACTATCAATTTTCTTCCAACACTGACTGTTTTAAAGGTAGAGTACGTACCTCCAAATTCTCGATGTCTGACAGCACATCTTGGTCACGGAGAATGGCCTTCGCAAGCCTGGCCTAGTCTCGTGTTCTCTCGCGAGATCGAGACTAGGTCATTCTCCGTGACCAAGATGTGCTGTCAGACATCGAAAATTTGGTACGCACTTTATCTTTAAAGCAGTCACTGTTGGAAGAAAATTGATAGCAACTCAATGATTATCTTTTTTCCTTGCCTTTCCTAAGCCGTTGAGCGCTCCCGTCGAAGCTGGTACTTCCACGACTGTCACTGTGGGACAGAAGAGGACTTCAACGACCTGGGTGAGAGGGTGTGTGACGGTGAATGTAACAGCCGTTGCCGTGGCAACTCACGACAAAAGTGCGGTGGTTGGTACAAGATGTCCGTGTACAAGATTGACGCAGGTCAGTTCTGAGAAATCATCAAGCTCATACTTTAATATCTATCAGTATACTCCTCTGTCATGTAAAATGTGTTTTTGCCAACATCGTTGTAAAATGCATGTAATATGAAATAATATACAGATAATCAAATTCTTGCTGACAATGATTGCTATGGGGATGATGTAATGCTCGTTCACCTTTATTCGGGGGTACCGCTTTAAACAGAGTATCTAGGAACATCAAATCAACAATAGTTTCAGGATTCAACATGTTACAGTTCTCTTCAAAATATTACACCGTCCGTTCACTTGATATCCCTAAATGCCCGGTCTTTAAAAACAATGGGCAATTGATAAGAATGAAGTCAACGTCAGGATTGCTATATTTCATGATAATGTACAACATTTATTGACCCACTCTGCCTGTTGTTTCAGTTCCAAGTTGTGAGAGCGGGCCTCGGCGAGTCAGTCCTCACTGGTACCAAACCAGCACCACCACCACCCTGCAGTACAGGGGGGGCGAGGACACGAGACCCTTCGCCTTTGCAACTCCCACTCTGGGTGGAGATAGAACGATCCCAGTCCAAAGTAAGGACCAACCTTGGTTCTCTCTCTCTCTCTCTTTCTCTCTCCCCTCTCTCTCTCCATCTCCCCCTCTCTCTCTCTCTCACCCCCTCTCTCTCTCCCTGTCTCTCTCCCTCTCCTCTCTCTCTTTCTCTCTCTCTCTCTCCTTCTCACCTTTTTCTTAGATTCCTTTTTTGTAACCAACAGCGATTCATTTTGCTTGTTACTAGTACTTTTTATGCATTTAAATATTGGTGGGCCGACTGATCTCTTATTCCTTTTTGCCATATCTAGGCACACTGGTGAATCTGGAAGAGGACGTTGGAGGCTTCCCGGAACGCTACCCTGCTACAACTGCAGAAGGCATGCCTGACCTGGTGTCTGTGGGTTCTGTGGGACTGATCGTTCTTTTATTCCTTTTTGCCATATCTAGGCACACTGGTGAATCTGGAAGAGGACATTGAGGGCTTCCCGAACCGCTACCCCGCTACAACTGCAGAGGGCATGCCTGACCTGGTGTCTGACTACAGAGCTCTGCTAGCCTCGTTTCAGGCCCCTGGACTGGAGCTGACACCAGGGACTAACACCACACTGAAGCTGGACCAACACTTCACCATTAAGTCCTACCCCTGTAGTCTTGAATACAGCCCTACTGAAGGGCGTGGAAAAAGAGCAGTGACCACAAATATTAAAGTCGTCAGTTACAGACCTTTTAAAGTGATGATACAAATTTGCATTTACTAACTTTCATGTATCAGTTTGGAACAAGGCATTTCTATTACAATTCTTGTATCTAGGATGAGATCTCTTTTGTTAGCTTGGTGTCGCAAAATAATTGTTCACATTCAAAGTTACTACATTTTTTTAATTTCAGCTTAATAGCGTAACTTTATAGCCTATGATGATAAGAGCAAAGTTAGACTAAATTAATGTCATTCGTAAACAGTAGAAATGCAATGTTATCGCTGAACTACATTTGTACTACATGTACTTTACTTAAGAGAAACCTTTTGAATTGTTCATAAAAGCAAGGATTTCATTTTCAGTTCATGTTTCATCGAGAATACTCAATGCTTGAAAATAGGTCTGCACCGCATTTGATAAAAAGAGCAATAAAAATGCACTGACATAGCACGCTAGCAATAAATGAAGTTGTATAACGTTATAAACACTTTTGATAATAAATGTTTCTGGAAGTAACAAAATATCGCCGACTTCAATAAATATTATGTTACTTGTGTTTATATTTATCTTTGTTAGTTTGTGTTTGCCTCGGGACCGAAATGTCTCGAGTTCGAATCCGGCTGCGTGGCACCGATCTTGTGTCCTTGATGCACATTACACGACTTTCCTCACATTACTTATTGACCCAAATAAGACTGGACCGGTTGACCCATTTGAGCATGTCTACTGCGACAAGCTTGATGAGACGTATGGTAGAAAACAATCAAATTGTGAAAATTTTGGCCCAACATGGAGACTTTTTTGGTTAGGAGGAACAGGTAGGGTCTAAGCTTTCCCATTTTGGTCAAAATGTGCTCAGTTTAGCCGTTTAGCGCGGAAGGATTTTAGTTATTGGGTCATATGAGTGGTATTTGATAGGAGAAAAGTGGGTCAAAGGTGAGATTTCTTTCATAGAGCGACAATTCCCCGGAGTTTGAGCTGAACAACCCTCTGTTTTCTTTTAGTGTTTACAAAGATGACCCTTGTGACTGGTGGAGAAAAAATTTTAGGTTTAAATTAGGGTTAGTACTTTTCTGAAGCCTTCTTGTAACATGCTTTCCTATGGAGAGGTCCAACTGTGTTATCAGCCATCCACTAACGATGTCTTTTTTACGTGGTACAACCAGTTTTTCGTGTTACTGTTTAACATAACGTAGTATTTAGGGTAATGTTGTAGTAGTCTGTCCATTTGAAATTTTGTGCACGACATGTAGAAATAAAACAACAAAATCATTGTTTAAGGTAAGGAAATATTAATTTTTCTTCAAGTACTTGTATTTCAGCAAAACTATTTATTGTTTGGTACTTTGTTTATACCATTGCGATTTAATCAATGCATTGAGCTACATGTGGTCATGGATGTATATCATCGCACTCAAGTCTTTGTACACAAAGATTTGTCGGAAATCATAAACAAATAATTGGCCTCCACTGTACTGACCATGGAATAAGCCCTTTCACAGAGACCAGTACGCATGTGCGGAGACAACAGTTCTAGGTAGGTAATATGTCAAGGGTAAAGGCCCTCAAAAAGTAAACAGTCCTTGTCTCGACCATCGTTTCGATTTGCACAACAAAGTCCAGGCGTTTTTTTTTACTTTTTCAGTGCCTTTACCTTTGACATATTACTGAATGAAGACCTCTATTGTACAGTTTAATTGCCCAACCGAGCTAAGTACAGGTCACAACAAGTCAAAACATATATACATAAAAAAAGTATCACAAATCTTGTCTAACACAGAAGTTCGGCTTCTTCTCGCTTCTTTATAATGGTAAAAATGTAGGACTGTATGGGTTTAGCTATGGTTAGTTTGTCAAACTAGTACCTAGAATTCCTGTCACCTACCCTGGTATCCAGAGAACAGCGCTCGCGGCTACGGTTCTTTCCCGGGCCGCTAGCAACATAGCCCCGTAAACCGACTTTAGCCGGCCCGGGGAGATACTGCGTGAAGGCGTAAAGTCCCTTAGCCGGCTAAGTTGTACTCTGATATCCAGGGTACCTGTCACCGCACATGCGTTTTGATCTCTGCGAAAGGCCTTATAGAGGGAAAGCGGACATTTAAGTTGCCCCTTAGTAACACAAGGCCATATTTCGCAGTGAGACAGTTACAGGTGTCTAACTATCAACTTGTCTTTAACTTTATTCCAATTACTAGACCACAACAAGCAAAGATGAGCACTAGGGCACTTTTCACTGTGATGTTAGTCATCATCATCAATGGAACTGCCATTTATTACTATTCCCAGGTTAGTAAAGTACATTTGCAAGCAATGCTTCTCCTGGTTACAAAAAATACTTATAGATAAAATAAAGAAACTTGCTCTTTGACTTCATCAACCACTAGCCTCTAAAACAATTAATTATTTATTTGCAAAATCATGCCCGAAGGCTAATTGCACCAAGATAAGTAGATAGTGTGATACATAAAACTAGCGTCTAACCAACTATATGATACAATGAATAGTATTTACTTATTCATTTATTTATTTGGATTCTCCACACTGGATGGTATGGCGGAACAGGTGTCAAAAGACACCTTTTCGAAGCCGCCATACCTTAGTATTGTCGGGTTTGACTTCTTTAAAAAGGCAGTGGTTAATGAACTGTCCCACGTTCTGTATGATGGTGGGGTTTTGTGCTTTTAGTAGAAATATAGTCTTTTGGTGACCTCTTAGGTGGTAAAAGCTTGGTGAAATTGTGGCAACTGTTTTAGATAATGTGTTTCTTTCGGTTTCACAGTGGGAACACTGACTGATAAAATGTGTTTCATTTTCCACTGCGTTCATTGAGCAAATGTACACAATCTCTCGTGGACAGGGAGCTCTTAATTATATTGGACAACTTGTTTTGCATTCAGCTTGTGACTGTAACCCTGTGACATGTTTAAACTACTCTACAGAGCAAGATGACTCATCAAATTGAAAGTCCGAAACATCGGCCACAGATATGGAGAATATTCACATGGATAATAAGATAAACTCGTTTGCTACAGATATCACGGAACGTTGAACAGACATCTGAAGAATCATCTGTACAATATGAACAACAGTACGTATGAATTCACTCTTTTGTGTACCTTTTGTGTCACAGATCCATGGCATAAGATGTACCAAACTGGCCAAGGAGTGTAGTCTGAGCATTTGCCTTGTAGCGAAACACACTCCTAAGCCGGCTTCGCTCCTCTGCCAGCTTTTGATACTATCTTATCTATGCTACCATAGGAATAGGATCTGCTTGGAGATTAGCAAATCTGGCCTACGGTCTTCTCTTGAGTCTACATGAGAGCCTCACGTAGAACTACAGTAGGTGGACAAACGTGAGGGGGTGTTAGAATGATAATAATGAAGCAGGGGCTGTG
Source organism: Branchiostoma floridae (assembly GCF_000003815.2). Classification (NCBI taxonomy): domain Eukaryota; kingdom Metazoa; phylum Chordata; class Leptocardii; order Amphioxiformes; family Branchiostomatidae; genus Branchiostoma; species Branchiostoma floridae. The sequence continues at coordinate 2,747,933 of NC_049991.1, read as the reverse complement.
TACAGGGGTGCATTTTAATGGAAAGCGTTCCTGGTCACCATATCGCAATGTTACATGAAATAAACAAGGTGCCTGCTAAATGTGCAGAGACTGTCACAACAATAAATATGAATAGAGACTATCTGACAAATGTACATTTATGTGAAATATGACCATTGGCGTTTACTGGGGAAATGTGGTAACAATACATTTTTTTCAGGGATCAAACTCACATTAAAGACAACAAAAGAAAAGAAACAAGAACATCATCAAAAAGCTGTCATCCAAGAAGAAAGTTTGTCTTCATCAAAACCCACAAGACCGGGAGCTGTACTGCCGTGAACATCTTTCAGAGATATGCCATCAGTCACCATCTGTCTGTGCTGATGCCATCCGGAGGGCATCTGCTCGCCTGGCCCTTCCCTCCTGCAGAAGAGGACTATGTCCACACCCCAGATGAACAGTATGACGTCCTGCTGAACCACATGCGGTACAATAAAACATGGCTACGGAACAAGTTCTCGGCTGACACAGCCTACATCTGTAAGGAACGTTATATAGTAGATTTCAAACAATCCAAATAGTAAGGTTCTTTAGGCACAACCAAGGGTAGTTACTTCCAACGTTTCGGCATCTGTCAGACACCATCATCAGGGTAGAATGACTGGCAGCAGCAAGAATGCCGTCCCAAACGTGGCAGAGACGAGGGGGTTACAAGCTGAGCCACGTTTGGGACGGTATTCTTGCTGCTGCAGCGCCACCTACATCGGCTATAAGTGCAATATATGGCAACCATGGCATTGTATATGCAAAATGTATAGGACAATACATATAAATATGGATTCGTATTATATACGACGGGAGATTTGCCTTGTACGGTTGTTATGCACTAAAGTTTGTTATATCCTTGGCTCACACAGCCATCATCAGAGAGCCAAGCAGCCATTTGAAGTCGGCCATGAACTACTACCATCTTCCCGAGCTACTGAAGATCAAGTCTAAGAACCCTGTCCAGACGTTTCTGCAGGACCCGTGGAAGTACAAGGACCTGTCTGAGGCTTACTTTGACTTCTGTAAAGTAACCTGGGACGGCACCAGGAACTTCCTGTCATTTGATTTGGGGTACCCTACAGAGGGAGCAGAGGATAAGGTATTTTATGTCTATAGCTAAATTGTGGAAATTTCCTTACTCTGATTCTTTTTCGTTTCGTTCTTATGCTTTGTTGTGATTGTAGTTACGAACCTCTTTCTACAGCGAACAGGCGACAGTATAATTCCAGACAAACACTCTAATTCCGGAAAACCTTAATAATTTGAAAATAAATTATACCTGGCATGATATATCAAAGGATAGTGAATGCGTATGTTGTAATTAGATGTCTCTACGAAGAAAGGTCTACAGAATTCTGGCTCAGGTTCCCAGAATTCTGGCTCAGGTTCTCAGAATTCTGGCAGAATTCTAGCAGAATACTAGCACAATCCCCAGAATTCTGCAGAATCGGCCTTCTTCATGGAGACATCTAATTGCAACCTATATATTCATCATCTTTTGATACATCATACCTACAAATATTAATTCATCTGGTTAATGTATTTTGAAATGAATTAAGGTTTTCCGGAATTAAAGTGTTCGTCCGGAATTATACTGTTGCCTGTTAGTGTCCATTTTAACTTACCCTGACCATTTCCCTAATCAATTCTTAAAACATTTCATTTTGAATAAGTGTCATGGATTAGCCACTGCGCGTAAACTTACATCACATCTTTTACGCCACAAAGTAGTTACTCGAGCAACTGGATATGGTTTTGGAAAAGGTCAGACGTTTCAACTGCTATCCCGCAGTTTTTGTCAGCGACACTGAAGAGATCTTGTTGGAGAGGGTTTGTATATTCTAGCTGTGAACTTCAGAACTGTAAGCCGTAAAGCTGACGAAAACTGCGGGATAGCAATTGAAACGTCTGACCGTTTCCAAAACCATATCCAGTTGCTTGAGTAACTACTTTTTGGCGTATCTTATGTACCTGGATGTCTAACCTACATCGACGTATCCCATCGTTTACTCTATGTAAAAGGAACGAGCTCGTAGGTACATCAGCGAACTAGAAGCGGACTTCACGCTGGTCTTGCTGCTGGAACACCTGGACGAGTCTCTGGTTCTCCTCAGACGTCTGATGTGCTGGGAGTTGCGAGACGTTCTGTACGACGTCGAGGGAAAAAACAATCGGACTTACCCGTACAAATCTTACATCCCCACCGCCGAGGAACTCGCCAACCTCCGCCGGTGGAAGGCCGTGGATTACCTAGTGTATGACACGTTCAACGCCTCCTTGTGGAGGAAGATTGCAGCACAGGTAAATCCCCTGTCACACATGTAGGACTATGTGGCGTTGGCCGTGGCGCAACTGGTAGCGCGTTCGGCTCGGAATCTAGAGGTCCTGAGTTCGATCCCCGACGTTGTGCCCTTGGGAAAGGCACTTTACACGACCATCCTCACAGAGTGACCTCACTTAAAAATGCCCTCACTTAAAAAAAGGGTACATGACTTCGGTACCCTGTATGTGGCACTGTTTATATATGTAACAAAACTTAAGTGCAGTGCACTGTTTATATATGTAACAAAACTTAAGTGCAGTGCCACGGTGTCCTCGTCTGTCCAAAAGCAAATAGAAAAAACATACTTAGGACTACACTTCTTTGGAACCACTTCGCTTCTCTGATCAGACCTAAGAAGAGTACGATTTTCCCTGAGCTAGATCTTTAAAAGTCTAGTAGTAGGCAACGTCGCCGACCAACCACAGATGACCTTGCTAAGCACCATGGCCTGGAGAAGGTTGGGAGGCCATAGTTGGCTTCTGTGAGACAGGTACACTTGGTGAACGGAACAAGGATAACAGAGAAGCGAAAAGTTAAATTCAAAATGATAAACGGTACCTGACTATCTGTTGTCACAGGGTCCATATTTTTACGAGGAGCTCCACTACTTTCGAGAAGTGAGGAAGAGTGTAAGCAAGTTCTGCCACACGCTGAAACGTCATCAACAGCCTCTCATCATAAAGGCGTCCAAGTGGAGTCCACAGTTTGCTGTAAATTCCATGTACTGCAGAGGTCTACAAACCAGAGTATGTAACGGATTCTTTACTGATCAACGCTTTCCTTGAGTATAAGCTTCATCTTAAGCGGTAGTTGTCAATTAGTACAAAATTGTCAAGATGTATACTTCTTTTACTGAGGCTGCTGCTAATACCACTGCAACAACTACTACATGTACTACAACACGTACAGCTACTGCATGTACTACTACTACATGTACTACTACACGTACTACTACTGCATGTACTACTACTACATGTACTACAACACGTACAGCTACTGCATGTACTACTACTACATGTACTACTACACGTACTACTACTGCATGTACTACTACTACATGTACTACTACACGTACTACTACTGCATGTACTACTACTACATGTACTACTGCACGTACTACTACTGCATGTACTACTACTACATGTACTACTACACGTACTACTACTGCATGTACTACTACTACATGTACTACTACACGTACTACTACTGCATGTACTACTACTACATGTACTACTACACGTACTACTACTGCATGTACTACTACTACATGTACTACTACACGTACTACTACTGCATGTACTACTACTACATGTACTACTACACGTACTACTACTACGTGAACTACTACACGTAATACTACTACATATACTACTACACGTACTACTACTACACGTTCTACTGCACGCACTACTTCTACATGTACTACTACACGTAGTACTACTACATGTACTATTGCACGTACTACTACTACTACATGTACTATTGCACGTACTACTACTACTACATGTACTACTACTACATGTGCTACTACTGTATGTACTACTACTGAATGTATTACTACTACATGTACTTCTACCTCTACTACTACTGTCAGTCTAGTAAAGACTGGTGTTAACTGACACTTATTAGATCCAGATATTCTAGATCTATTTAAGTTTCACACGAATGGTGATAAGTTGTTATACTGTACTTTTGTTTCTTATACAGGATATTCCACTTGGCGAGTATATCAGAAAACGTGCATCGGTAAAAAACAAGAAGGAGTGGAGATCCCTGGAAGTTCGCGAAAACATGCATCGTATTATCCAAGGTCTACCTGCTGTAAAATACAAATACGAGGCTGAGGCAAAAAAGGAAACATAAATATTTGCCTCGTAAAGTTGCTACGGCCGCGTGGCGCGTTGGTACATCCGATCCCTCGATCTCGGAAGTTAGCAACGTCCGGTCCGGATAGTGGGAGACCGACCAAGGACGTCCGGATTGCCGTAGCCTCTCTACGAAACCGTCTTCCGGGAGGGACGTAAAACGGGGGTCCCGTGCTCGAGGAGGTGGCTGGACCACGTTAAACAGCTCCATTGCTCATAATTTCGGTACCTACTGGCTGGCAAAATACACCTGGTGATTATTATTATTAAAGCCAACTTTAGAGTGTGCCTAACTACTAGTATCTAGCCCAACCAATTGCAAGCTACTAGTATATAGTATAGGGGGCCTGCTAAGTGAACATGTTGTTGTCTACAATAGGAGAGTCTATTTGATGTAGCTTGTTTAGTATTGAAAAAGGCAGATACTACAATGTAGCTTCTGACCAAAGGTACATGCGTTTGTGTGTTTGTGTATTGCCCCAACAAAATATGAGAAACATTAGATGTACATGCCCAATGAACAGAAAATTGTATCTCAGTTCTTCTAGTCTCTACTACAGATGATATTTGAAACCTATAAGGTCCGAAGCTTATTATTGAAGATGAATTTCACTTTATAATGGAATGCTCTACTAGTAGGCTACTAATCTGTAATGTTGATTTAATGAATAAAGATTGAATCATGCAAATGAGGTCTTGGTTTGCATGATTCATGGTTTGTTTTCCCTACACCGACCCAACTACCACTTGAAGATCCATTCACAGATTCTCCTGTATGTCATGCTGCCCACGAACAATCACACCCTACTACAAACCCACGCAGTCACAAACACAAACCACCCACTCATCCCGGCCAATATCACAAACTGCACCGCAAAGCTAAGGTCACAACCCGCCGTACGTGCAATTTGTCCGTACGTTTTTTTGGGAGGCCACGTCCAATTTCTGAAAACATTCAGGCTGTACAGGGCAGGCGCGTCACCTGTACTGGCACGTACGGGGGCGAATCCGCAGCACAAAGTTTTGCCTCACGTAAAGTTCTACGGCGTGTCTGCGCGCTGCAAAATCCGTCGGATTCCCTATGAGTTCGTACGGAGGCGGTACTTACCACTTACGGATCCTAAAAGATTTCCCACGTTTATGCACGTAGACAGCACGTATTTGCACGTGCGGCGGGTTGCGCCCTTAGCTTACCTTCTCGGCAAAGGTAATAACAGTCATTTGGACCATGTCAGTCCATCATAAAATTTTATGATGTCATGTTTCACAAATTTCTCATCAATGCAAAGGGTAGTAGGCGCACTGAAATACTTGACTCATAGTGTAATATTATTTCATTCAAATGTTTTCAAACTTCATCATAAGAGGCTATCACTTTACTTGTTGATTTGTACAATTTTCATTATACAGATTTATTTGGTTAAAAGCCAGCCTGTGATTCTGTTTTACGCCACTATAATGGCATACAATTTCTTTTTTTCTCTCAAACGTATCAAAATAGATATACTTATTAAATATCTCTATATGAAAATATACATATTTCTTAAAAGACCTTTTTGGCACAAGATATACTCTGCTTTCAGATTTCAGGTCATTCTTTAAAAAGTCCCCAACTTGTTCATATCGGATGATGAATTTTACACCCTGTCCGACTCCTGGTTGTCCAGCCACATCGTCAGTTCACTGGCTACCAGCGACAGCACCTTCCTGGTGTGAAAGTCCTGGTACTGTCGGTAGTAGGGACAGGAGAGGTCGGTACCGGTGGGGGTGACGCCTCGCTCGCATGCCGACAGCTCCACGCTGTTGGTCGACTCCCACGGGCAGGGATCGTCGGCGATGTAGTTGACCAGGACCCTCTCTCCTGCGACCACGTCATGGTAGATGGGCGCGACTCTGGACAGGCGGGGATCGTAGTACGTGCGGGGTGGTGGATTCTCTGGCGCCTTTCTCTTCGGCTGTGGTCGGGAGTCGTCTTCTAACTCTTCAACTTTTCTCTTCTGACGCTTTCGACGGACCTTAGAGGCACCAGCAGCCGTCTCCTCAGAAGCTGCCCGTCTGGCTCTGCGGTAAAGGCGGGCGGCTCGACGGACAACCCTACCGCAGATGTGCTCGACCGTGCCCTCCACGTCGCCTTCCCCCTGATGTGCAACAATCTTCTCTGCTGCCTCTCGGAGCTTCGCCACAGACACATGGCGATCATCGGACTGAACAGCGGGCTCATCGTGCTGAGAGTCGGTTACTGGGGAGACAAAATGGGCAAAGTCGGACGAGTTGGACGGTATCACTTTCTCCAAAGGATAAGAAAGAATCGTACAACCTTTGTAAGGTAGTTGAGCTGAAATAAATCTAAGAGAGTCGGTTACTAGGAGGACAAAATGGACAAAGTCGGACGAGTTGGACGGTATCATAAAATGACAAAAAAACATACAGTCTTTGAATTTGTAGGTTAACGTTAGTTGATCTGAATTCAATAAATCTATCAGTGCAGAGCGTAAGAGATGGCAGTCTGAAATTACCTCTGTGTCCGAATGTTAGTTGCCGTGAACGTCACACGTGACTAACCATGACTGCCGGTGTGATCCAGTTCCACACACACGGCTGGTTCAGCTGCCTCTCGGAGCGTCGCCACAGACGTGTACACACGGCGATCATCGGGCCGAACAGCGGGCTCATCATGCTGAGAGTCGGTTGCTACGGAGACAAAATGGGCAAAGTCGGACGAGTTCTTCTCCAAAGGATAAAATGGAATCGTACAACCTTTGAAAGGTAGTTGAGCTGAAATAAATCTATCAGTTTAGAACGTGGGAGATGATCATGACAGTCTGAAATTACCTCTGTGTCCGAATGTTAGTGACCGTGAATGCTAACCATGACTACCGGCGTGATCCACTTCTACACACACGGCTGTTTCAGGAACGTTAACCAGACAGCAGACGTCAGGACGCTCCAGACGGACAGGTGAACTCTCCTTCCCGCCATCGCCCTGACCCAAGTCGCGCGTCTTCGTCTCCATATCTCCAGAAAATGTGCGGCAAACTTGGCGAGAAGTGTGTCAAGTTGACTCAAAAACAAGGCGCGTTGTTCGAAAACTTTCGAATTTGACATAACGCGTAGGCGCCACGCCCATTTGTGACGTCTTGTATAGAACATTCGAACAGCGGTTCGTTTTGGGGTTAACAACATCAGAGGTGGGCAGACCCGCTACTGAGTGACTACCAGAGTTCCGGACGCGTGTAGAGCGTCAAGTCTGGTTTATAAATCCCGAAGTACAGCAAGTGCACGACATTTTTCTGACAGAATGCCTTCTGCAAAGTATACAACGTATTAACATGTCCGGTATTCATAGAGGAAGAAGAACTTGATTGCACGACAATTGTAAAGGTTACAATGTGTGGCAACAACTTACAAAGCAATTGAATTACACTATACATCTATTAAATGATTCTAGGAAACTAATCTAATTCTATGAATGATAAGGTCATATTGATTCCATTATATGAATGACATCCGTGCGAGCATCAACGTTTGGCCTTTTTCGAAGAAGCTATTGACTATTCCACCGTTTTCATATCTACAATGATCTAAGAACACAATAAGACTTTGCTTACAAACTGCCAGACAAAGATGGTACCATTACTGTGCTTTGATTGCAGATAAACCAGTCAAATAACATATTGAAATATGTACAAGTAACGCTACACCTCTACAGTAGAGTACAGTAGTGGGTTGCTCTGTGACGTTGTTTACTTCAAAACGAACCGCTGTTCGAATGTTCTATACAAGACGTCACAAATTGATGCGGCGCAGCGTAATTTGTCGAATTCGAAAGTTGTTGTCGAGTCAACTTGACACAACTCGCCACGTTTTCTGCCCATTTTCTGGAGATATCGAGACGAAGACGCGCGACTTGGGCCAGGGCGATGGCGGGAAGGAGAGTTCAACTGTCCGCCGGGAGTCATTGTCAGTCACGTGTGACGTTCACGGCCACTAACTTACATTCGGACACGGAGGTAATTATGTTTTCCCGAAGGTGAAAACATATTGTTTTGCTGGCCTGCTAAATTCCTTCCGTTTTGCTTCCTCCTTTAGCCAATCAAAACTCAGATTTGGAAATGACGTCATCCGAAAAGTCAGAAAAGTCCCGAACAGATGTGAGGTGTAAACACTATCCATGCAGAAAGTTGTCTATGCCTGTGTACTTCAGAATGTGGTCCTTAAAATAGCCAAAATACACTTTTTTTCACAAAACTGTACAGAAACAAACTGATTTAAGTGATTTTGACAAGAACAATTGCGTGACGGTTACTGTATTTCATTGTGCGCCAAACCCGTTCACAAAACATGTCTACTATCAGAGTAATTATTTTCCTTTGTTGTTATTATTTAGCGTTGATTATATATCATATCTTTCATTATCATTTAGACTATGTACATTACGTTTCATTATTACTTGTACCTAGTTTCTGAGGGGGAGCCATGAAAGGCTGCTCAGGCTTCTGTTCCCCCCTGCATGTCTTCTTTTCATTCTATCTATCATTTGTTTTTAGTTGTATATATGGTGAAAATAAATGAATAAATAAATAAATGCAGCTTATCACGTCCGTTTTCGATTCCAACGTCATCAGTAGTTAACCTTTGACAATTTGCTTGAAGTAGATTATATATAAAGTGAAGAGACAGTTTAACTGGTTAGACGGCATTTCCAGACAGTAGCGACTGTGGCAGACCAGCGCCGCAAGCTTGAAGATCTCTGACGTTATCGCCAATTTTGTTTCCTTGCAGGTGGGATATATCTAGTGTACGTATACGGTAAACAGGGTTTGAAAAGCTACATATATAGAAAGTTAATTTACGTAGGTATCATTTTAGAAAGCATGTACTGATGTTTCCTGTTTAGGAAAGGATCTTTCCTTGTTAGCATTTTTCGTTTTTGCCCTCGCGCATTAATTTTGGGGTCTCCAGAGGATGTCATTCATAAAATTAAATCTGTGTGGCCTAAGAGTAAGACGTTTCCAATGAATTAGCCTGGGAACTACAGTCAGACCTGCCCAAGCGACCACCTGTTCTTAGCGGCCACCTGGTCATTATGACCGCTTTTTCTCGGTCCCGAAAATTTTCCCCATTGACGTAAGCATTAAGCGACCTCTTAACAACGTCCACCTGGCCACCGCGACCGCCCAAAATTGTGACTAAATCCCTACCCATAACGACCGCTTCATTTTCAAATCTTGAGGTGTCATCGACTGTCAATGATAACTAGCACGATTTTGTGCCGAATTTGGCCAGTTTGCGTAGGATTTTGACTAACATTACGATGCTATGTTCAAAATAAACGGGCGGCGAATGCACGCGCGTGTGCTTGCTATTTGCCATTAAACACAACGGAAACCATATAAACTATGCATCTGGCATGTTGTGAGTCGATACTCTTCTAACCGACCACCTGGCCAAATCGACCGCTTTTGCCCGGTTTGACTGTATTTGATTACTACAGGGGAATATGACAGTCGCTGCCATGAAAAAATCAGAGCAGCCAGGACAAGGAGCCCCCATGGCAATCCTATAACCTCTGACCTACATGGTGACACTAGTCTCATCGTCACTGGGATCTAACCCAATTTTGTTTCCTTTTCTATTCCTCAGCTGGGCACATTGGGGCGAATCCATAACCATTCTGGGTTTTTCAAAACTTTTTCCCCCCAAAAAAAAAAACAGTTTTTCCCCAAATTCCAACAACCGGTTTAAAAAAACCAAAAAAACCAAGGGTTTTCCCACACAAACACTGGAATTTTACTCTTTAATTAACACCACCACAAACAAGTCATAAAAATGCTGTAAGTTGATAACACAAACATTAGGCACACCAAAAGGAAATATTTGTGACAACTGGCGAACAAAGTCTTTCCATGGCAACCCATTTGACAATTTTTCTTCCTTGTATGAAAACACTCTTAAAGTCACATATATATATTCTTCAGTACAAAGCTATAAAAAAAGTAATACAAGAAAAGCAACATTTTCATGTTTCACTCCCAGTAATTTGCTTCGTGTCAAGCTACTCACACACAATACTGTTCCATTAGTCTCGGCCCCGAGGCGTCGTCAAAAAAAAACGTTATATTAGCTGCAATACAGATAACATAATCGCTCGTATTTGCTGTATACCAGCTAATATTCTCATGTCACTACAAAATACTTGTAACGTCATATGTAGACTTAGTAAACGATGATTTGTATTATCACCACAAAAGGTATGTAGCTGACGATTATGATTTTTATGATCACTGCTCTCTTTCCACGCCCACCAGTAGGGCTGTACTCCAGACTACAGGGGTAGGACTTAATGGTAAAGTGTTGGTCCAGCTTCAGCGTGGTGTTAGTCCCTGGTGTCAGCTCCAGCCCAGGGGCCTGGAACGAGGCTAGCAGAGCTCTGTAGTCAGACGCCAGGTTAGGCATGCCCTCTGCAGTTGTAGCAGGGTAGCGGTCCGGGAAGCCCTGAACGTCCTCTTCCAGATTCACTAGTGTGCCTAGATATGGCAAAAAGGAATAAAAGAACGATCAGTCCTACAGGGCCCACAGACACCAGGTTAGGCATGCCCTCTGCAGTTGTAGCAGGGTAGCGGTCCGGGAAGCCCTGAACGTCCTCTTCCAGATTCACTAGTGTGCCTAGATATGGCAAAAAGGAATAAAAGAACGATCAGTCCTACAGGGCCCACAGACACCAGGTTAGTAGGCATGCCCTCTGCAGTTGTAGCTGGGTAGCGGTCCGGGAAGCCCTGAACGTCCTCTTCCAGATTCACTAGTGTGCCTAGATATGGCAAAAAGGAATAAAAGAACGATCAGTCCTACAGGGCCCACAGACACCAGGTTAGTAGGCATGCCCTCTGCAGTTGTAGCTGGGTAGCGGTCCGGGAAGCCCTGAACGTCCTCTTCCAGATTCACTAGTGTGCCTAGATATGGCAAAAAGGAATAAAAGAACGATCAGTCCTACAGGGCCCACAGACACCAGGTTAGTAGGCATGCCCTCTGCAGTTGTAGCTGGGTAGCGGTCCGGGAAGCCCTGAACGTCCTCTTCCAGATTCACTAGTGTGCCTAGATATGGCAAAAAGGAATAAAAGAACGATCAGTCCTACAGGGCCCACAGACACCAGGTTAGTAGGCATGCCCTCTGCAGTTGTAGCTGGGTAGCGGTCCGGGAAGCCCTGAACGTCCTCTTCCAGATTCACTAGTGTGCCTAGATATGGCAAAAAGGAATAAAAGAACGATCAGTCCTACAGGGCCCACAGACACCAGGTTAGTAGGCATGCCCTCTGCAGTTGTAGCTGGGTAGCGGTCCGGGAAGCCCTGAACGTCCTCTTCCAGATTCACTAGTGTGCCTAGATATGGCAAAAAGGAATAAAAGAACGATCAGTCCTACAGGGCCCACAGACACCAGGTTAGGCATTCCCTCTGCAGTTGTAGCGGGGTAGCGGTCCGGGGAGCCCGCAACGTCCTCTTCTAGATTCACCAGTGTGCCTATAGATATGGAAAAAAGGAATAAACGAACGATCAGTCCTACAGAACCTACAGACACCAGGTTAGGCATACCCTCTGCAGTTGTGGCGGGGTAGCGGTCCGGGAAGCCTTCAATGTCTGCCGTCAGATTCACCAGTGTGCGCATGCCTGGATATAGCAAAATGGAGTAGAATCACTCCTACAGTACCCACAGACGTTGGCTCCAATCAAAATTTTATAACAGGACAAAAGAATGGCTTGTCTATTAGATCACAGTACAGGACAAGTGGAGTCATTGCGGTGTAATTGTAGTGTGTTTGGCCCATAACCCAGAGGCCCTGCGTTCCAAACCGTTGATCTTGTGACCTTGAGAAATGTACTTTTCTCGGGTGAACCAAGTTTCGGTTAGGGCTGTTCCTTGGATAGGGCCTTTAAAGGAGGCCCCGTGTTTGAGGACAGTCTGTAAATGCGGTAAAGTTCGCGGGAATTCAATTTCGCGGTAGTGGAAAAAAAGGACCTTTCGCGGTGGACTTAATTTCGCGGTAGCACGACGCACTGTAGTATCTTAATGCCCTGGGAAAATGTTCGTGGTGGTTTTAGATTCGCGGTGAAATGGCCAACGCGAAAACCGCGAACATAAATCCACTGCGAACATTCCGCAGTTACAGTAATACCTCAAGCACGTTACAGTACCCACTAAACTTATCGAAAAGAGTCCTCCCTAGTGCGAGTGGATCTACAATCCTCTGGTCGCATCTGGGGCAATTACGTATACTGTCACCAGAGTTAACCCTGAATGGCAGCCACTCCAGAAACTTGCAATTAACCCCCACCTATTGTAAGCACCCCGCAAGTCAGCCTATGGCTGCAAAGAGAGATTAGTCGGCCCATCCAATAAAAGAAATAAAAACTAACCAGTAAGCAAAGGAAATATGCAAACAACAGGCAAAAGGAATCAGTAGTTAGAAGTCATCAAACATTTAATGAAGAATAAAAGGATACTGAATAAGTTGAAAAAATAATATTGGGAAAGCTGTAAGTGAGGTAAGGTTTGGGTCAGGTTCCATCCTTACTTTGGACACGGATGGTATTATTTCCATCCAGAGTGGGAGTTGCAAAGGCGAAGGGTCTCGAGTCCGGATCACCCCTGTACTGCAGGGTGGTTATGGTGCCGGTCCGGTACCAGTGAGGACTGACCTGCCGAGAGCCGCTCTCACAACTGGGAACTGGAACAAAAATAGCAATGCTGATGTTGACGTTATTTGGCGTTACAATAGCAACACTCATCATTGTATCTATGAATACATATAATGACCCCCATAGCAATCACCAAAACTGTTATTGTCTTCAGCTATCGGATTTATGTGTGTAAAGTTCTGTACATCACAAGCATTTTAGGAAGATGTTGACAAAACCATTTTACATGACACAAAAGGGGCATACTGATAGATAGATATTTCTTAGAACTGACCTGCGTCAATCTTGTACACGGACATCTTGTACCAACCACCGCACTTTTGCGTTGGGTTGCCACGGCAACGGCTGTTACATTCACCGTCGCACACCCTCTCACCCAGACCGTTGAAGTCCTCTTCTGTCCCACAGTAACAGTCATGGAAGGACCAGCTGCGACGGGAGCGCTCAACGGCTACAGAAAAGGCAGGGAAAATATGAAGAACTTACCGGTAACAAAAGTAAAGAATAGGAATGGCTTATTACAGACAAAATCCCATTCTGGGAAAGAAAAATAGCAACGGAATATATCATACAAGATGTGTGTATAAAATGGACATATACCAGCATAGGTGAAACCAGCATTCCTACATGCACTTGTGCACCTCTCCGTAGTCATGTAACCATACGTCAGGACCTTTGTTGGAAACTTGTGACGAGAGCCCTCCTGGTAGCACCCACGATATTCTGCAAAGAAAAACAACAGCGTATTATAGTGCAACATGCCATCAATAGATCCAAAATCTATCGTAGTACAGTAACAATATCAGCACATTTATTGGAATGATAAGATTGAGACTATGTTCTTACAGTACTATTTTCTGAAGCCCTAGGGTTGCTTAAGCCGCATGCGGACGCCGGCCGAATTTGTAGCTCGGTCAGAGCTCGCCGAATGTCAACATCGCCAGAGTATCGGCTGTATTTTTCGCTGAAAATCTGCCCCCTTTACAAATGGACGGAGCCCGTCCGACGTCCGTCCAACACAACTGATTATAATTTGTTAATGGGATTGTACTATGTCTTGAACATGGACGAAGTCAGAACTGAATAACCTTGTAAAAAGCCAATATTTGTGTCAAATTTAATTTCTGAGTTGCTGGATAAATGCAGGACATGAGTGGAGTGGACGGGTACACTGAAAACAATAATATCAACAGAAATGTTGTGATACACCAATCCGAAAACTACCACAAGAGCCATAAAGTGAACAGACCAGTCTTATTCAACATAATACAATAATTTTGACGTTACGGAAATCGGGCAAACCTCGGGCAAACCTTGGGCGAACCTCGAGCGAAGGCCGGCAAAGGCCCGTTCGAGTTTCAGACTGGAAACCTTCAGACATGAAGAATATATGATCTCACTCATCCAACCTATAGCAAAAAAAAATAAATAGGAAGTACTGTCTTCGTGTCCAATTCCCTTACATTATAGGAGGTACGCAGCTTTCTTAGAAAAGTTCATACAGTAGTCTTTATTTATCTTATATTTCGGAACAAGCTGTTAAAAGCCCAAAACAAAGGCACGTATTCAACACAGGTGTCAAATTGATTAGGTGATAGTTAAAATTCTGCCGGAGCCCTCCCGAGCTCCCAGCGACACCAGCACAACGCTCGCCCAAAGCACGCCCAACACGTTAAAAGTCCGACGGAATATCGTCCGGTTATTGCAGGAAGCCCGAACGAGTCTGGCGCGAGGCAGAAGACTCCGGGCAAACTCCGACCGAAAAAGAGAGAGTCAAAAACCGTCGGGTTGCCGCCCGAGTATTGGCCAAGTCTTGGCCATTGCTCGGACAAGCTCCGGTCGAGCTACATGCAACCCATTGACGAGCTCTCCGAGCTCAATACTCGCCGCCGAGGCCTCGCTGAAATTAAGCGCAGCTGCAAGTGCCCCGCAAACGCCGGCCGAGCTGCAAAATATCGACCGAGGCCCGCATAATCGCCAAAACGCCGGTCATACTCCGGCCGAAAATGTCCATTTGGAGCTCGCCAACAACTCGGCCGAGCTAAATTCTTGATTTGTAAAGGGGGCTTTATGATACCCCTGTCACATTATCCACAATCTTCGGCGTGTCGATGGAAGATCGGTCATATTTAAGATCGACAGAGGGTTGCGTGTATTTTTCACCTGAAAACCGTCCCTGTCACATATAAGCCATACTTTGTACCATGTACAATTGTTGTGCAATAAAGTTATAATTATAAGCGAGGCTCGGGCGATTGCCGCAGAGTCGTCGTCTGATCTATTTTCGCCAAATGTGACAGGGGTATAAGAGCGCGGTCACATAGGTGGTGAGATCGTCGTACGATCGGTAATCTCGGGCATTTTGGAGGACAGCCATGTTCGTGTCCTGCAAACTTCAACTGTCTTGGCACTCAAAAGGCTGTTTTGGATCCTTGTTGGTGGTAATGCTTCTGCCACGGCCTGCCGTGAAAATCAAATGGCGTCAAAATCGTACCATGATCGCACGACCTTTATGACCGTGCCCTTACCGTCAGTTTTCAGCTCCTGTACATCTTGTACGACACTGGTTAGTCCTAGCTCTTGCAAAGTCCGGGGGAGGTCCTGTGCCAACTTTTCCACTTCCGACTGAAGTTTGTCATACTCTGTAGGGGCTGGGGAGTTAATGAAAAAAACACCATATCATCTGGTCATCTGTTTCTGGCTGGGGGTATAGATCCCCCCTTCAAAATATATGTGAGAAAGAAGGAATAAATCATGCTATTTGACCTTTAAAATGACAAGGGTTCATTAATTTATCTAACAAGAGGAAGACTGATAACCCAACCGTGCAATAGAAAATATTATACATTGTATAAGATTGCTTTACATGGGAAAGGCAAAGACAGAAGGTACTAACACTTAAGTCCACTTTTATCCGCGGGGATGTATCGTTCGGGGATATATCTATATTCGTTGTTTTTAGAGGGTTAGTGTTTGGTAATGTCAGTGGCTTCAAAAAACTGCAATTTGAAACAAATATGGCAATTTGAAATCACCAACCGTTGACTTGACACCCATATATAAATATCTTGTGTTTTTTTAATGGATATAGGTTATCTCAAGGATAAAGGTGAACTATCATTATAAATATCAACTTGTACCAGGCTTAGGTTCACAGCAGAAGCGCACTTCATAGTCCAGACACTTTCGGTCACTCTGGTTGGAGTTCCTACAGACAAGGCCAACTGTCTTGTCATATGACTGGAACCGCTCTCCTGTCTGGGAAGCGTCCACGTGTGTCCCTCGCACACGAGCCTGGATAGCCGAGGCAGTGGAGCAGATCTGCCCGGGGTTCTCCCGCCGAATGTTGGATAATAATTCCCAGTCACCGCTACCGCTGGGACCGTCACGGTTAAACCAGGGAGTCCAACGGATACATTCTGAAAAAAAAAATATGTACACAAATTCTGGCTGAAGTGAAACTTAAGTGATAACAGTTTCTCAACTCCTCCACATTACATCAATGAATACTATCTGGGAACATATTTATTAACAACTCAACTGAAGTCAAGACCAATGAAATACAGTAAGTACTGTGAAATCGAAGTATGACAAAGGCATACAGAAGTCCATGGCAAAATCAAACAGAAACACATGGAACAAGAGTTCGGAGACTTCATGTCTCCATACAATATTCTGAATATGCAAATGACTTTCACATCTGCATAATTCATGCTTGGTTATGTACACCTTCAACTAACTTACACAGGTCGCAATGTTGACAATCCAATCATTTACTACATTACTTAGAAGAAATATGACACTTCTTCCACATTAATTATGCAATCTTGGTACAAATTTGCATGATTGGTATCTGCTACTCTTCCACCTGCCACAAACTACATCAACATTATATTACACGTATTTTAGTCCTATAATGGAAAACACTGTAAATATAGATTTCCCTCAGAAGGTATGCAAATTAAGTCAAAATTTGCATAAGTTGCACTTAATTTTTGTAGAGGCGAACCTCGGCGAGGTCAAAGAATCGCTTTACATTCAAGTCAGACGCAAACAACTGGGTCATACGAGGAAGAGAGGTAGGGGCCCAGACAAAATGTTCACCCTGGATATCATAGTACAACTTAGCCGGCTATTAATAAAGGGAGTTACGCCTTGAAGTTACTGCGTGAATGCGTAACTTCCCGGGCCGGCTAAATTCGATTTACGGGGGATGTTGCTAGGGGCTCGGTAAAGAATCGTAGCCGCGAGCGCTGTTCTCTGGCGACCAGGGTACTGAAACACACCACTGTGGTTTTTAGCTTGTTAGCATTTAATGTCATTTCGCAGTAAATAGTGAGGAATCTGAACTAAAACCTCGAAACCGTGCATTACCACAGACCACAGATATGAATGAAATACTAGCTGCAAATTAATTTATCTATACCTTCAGTGCGCTGTGCCCTTGTTGAGTACAGGAGCGCCATCATCGCCATTGTCAGCAGTTTTAAATCCAACGCCATGACGTGGACGGATTCAGGATATCCTTCTGGCTTAAGAAAAAGGGAGAAAAAACGTTACTCATGCCTGCTGTTTCACGTAGTCTCAGCAGATATATTACAAAGACATATAAAGACATGTTCAATCGGCAAGCAAGTTCCAAGGCCAAGAAAATGCACATGTACAGTTATTGACCAGAAACAATAATCAGATATAGTCACTGTCATGATCTTTCCATTTCAGCATACAAAACAGCGATACACTTAGACGCAGTGGCCTATTAAAACTAACATACAAGGCATAACAACTGCAGCTGGGACACGGCTTTATAGCCATTAGATACTGTCATACAGCAGGTAAATCTGCTTTGCACTGTAGCAGATCCCTTACTCAGGTCGAAAACTTGGAATACACAATTTTCTAAAGGAAACAAAAGAAAACATCAACCCAGAAAGTATTGGATATAAATTCAGAACATGAAACTCACTCTCTTGGTGCGTGAGAACTCAGCACAGCGTCGATGTGAATGTGAACTGAAACAGGGAGCAAGTTTCTATTCATGTATATATAGACTTTGTCTCAAGTGCATCTGTTCATGGTAACATCAAGCAACATACCATAACATAAACCCGGAAAGTCTTTCAATCATACACTTGAAGGAAGATCACAATAGCAAAAGAGACAATTGATATGTATAATTTACAAACATATAGCATGGGGATGCCCCCTCCTGGTACCCACCTTTCAGATCTCACCTGTTGCAACCCCCGTTACTTCCTTGTGACGTCAAGTGTCTGTTATACGTCGTACATTATTGAAGGTCCTTCAAATGTCACTATAGCATATAAAACTTGTCTTTCTATGCCATGCACGGTATTCTTTCTTTGGTTCCTTCATAAGGCCACAGCAGGTACATTTTATGGATGACATTCTTTAAATATTTATGGCTAGGTGCCTCATCCAGGTGTGACTCCCTTAACTCACAATAGATTCAGATTAAGTTTCATATGATTGCATTCAACCGGTATGTCACACGCACATCACGTGCAATATGAAGTCTGTTGAAAGTTGCAATAGGATAACGTTAGGTTTTCCGGTGTAGATATGTAGCATAGTTAGGCCAGGCTTGTGTGCACAACAATGGCAACTCACCTTTGATGTCAAATTACCATAGCAACACGCGAAACATAAAATGGCTCTTCGCCAAGAACAGAGTGGGAGTTCCCCCGTTGGCTCCCATTTTTGCCCATTTCATTTCACTTTACTTCCTGCTGAACTTGAGTTTATCAGCACACAAGTTACAGACCCTGAAAATACAGTATTTTTATCTCCATGAAAAATGGTGATATTATTTTGGGTGGGTGTGTTTCTTTGTGTTTCCGGATTTTTAAATTTGTGGTCAGCATGACTCAAAGATCTTTTGAAGGAATACAACGATATTTGGTATGTGGGTGGGTGTTGGAAAGGTGAAGGTCAAGGTCGATTTTGGGTCCCCTAGTATGTGACCTGGGTACTGCAGCAGAACTTCCGTTTTTTGTACCTTTCTACTTGGACATGCAACTGAATTTAAATAGATCGACACATGCATGTAGGTGTACACACGTCAAACATCCAGGTGTTCAATACATTCTTTAAAAAAAGCCTTGATGCATTCGAAGACAACAAGGTCAAATGTTTACTGGCCCATATAAGGACAAGTAAGCACCTTGTGAGAAGAAACATGCCATAAAGTTGTTCGCTTGATTTGCAGAGCTCGCCCCTTTAACAATAGCACTGAGGAGCGATGAAAGTTTATATTTCGTCCTAGGTCGACGGTCCTAGGAGCGCTTTTTTGCTGACGCATAATTCAATGGGAAAGTCTTTCAACACCTAAATAAGAGTTTGGAGACCTCATATTTCCATGAAATATTCTGATTATGCAAATGACATTTCCACATCTACATAATCTATGCTTGGATATAAACAAGTATGTAATCCCTATCTCAACAAAAGAAGCTTATTCTAGCATTCCCTCACATAGCAGGCAAATGAGGTCCCGCTTTGCAGGATTCAGGGTTTGTTTTAGCTACACCGAACCACCTGCCACTGGAAGATCCGATCCATCCACAGATTCTTCAGTCATGCTGTCCACAATCACACCCTACTACAAACCCACGCAGTCAAAAACACTCTCAACCACAAATCCACCCAACCCGGCCAATCACAAACCCAACCACAAACCCACGCAGCCACAAACACTCTCAACCACAAATCCACCCAACCCGGCCAATCGCAAACCCAACCACAAACCCACGCAGCCACAAACACTCTCAACCACAAATCCACCCAACCCGGCCAATCGCAAACCCAACCACAAACCCACGCAGTCACAAACACTCTCAATCACAAACCCACCCATCCCGGCCAATAACAAACCCAACCACAAACCCACGCAGCCACAAACACTCTCAACCACAAATCCACCCAACCCGGCCAATCACAAACACAACCACAAACCCACGCAGCCACAAACACTCTCAACCACAAATCCACCCAACCCGGTCAATCGCAAACCCAACCACAAACCCACGCAGTCACAAACACTCTCAATCACAAACCCACCCAACCCGGCCAATCACAAACCCAACCACAAACCCACGCAGCCACAAACACTCTCGATCACGAACCCACCCATCCCGGCCAATAACAAACCCAACCACAAACCCACGCAGTCACAAACACTCTCAATCACAAACCCACCCATCCCGGCCAATCACAAACCCAACCACAAACGTCACCGTGAACAACCTTCTTGGCGAAGGTAATAACGACAACAGCAGAGTCATTTGGACCAGTCCATCATAAAAATTTTGTCATGTTTTTCAAATTTTTCATGAATGCAAAGGGGTAGTAGGCGCACTGCAATATTTGACTCATAGTGTAATATTATTTCATACAAATGTTTTGAAATTTCATCATAAGAGGCTGTCACATCACTTGTGGATTTGCACGATTTTCGTTATATAGATTTATTTGGTCAAAAAGCCAGCCTGTTCTTCAATGGCGCTGTGGTTTTAAGCCACTATAGTGGCATACAATTTGTAAACAAAATGTTTGTTCTCTTCGACGTATCAAAAAAGCTATACTTTACAATATTTCTATATAAAAATATACATCTCTTAAAATACCTTGTTGGCACAAGATATACTCTTTTCTGATTTCAGGTCATTCTTTAAAAAGTCCCCAACTTATTTCATATCGGATGAATTTTACATCCTGTCCGACTCCTGGTTGTCCAGCCACATCGTCAGTTCACTAGCTACCAGCGAAAGCACCTTCCTGGTGTGAAAGTCCTGGTACTGTCGGTAGTAGGGACAGGACAGGTCGGTGGGGGTGACGCCTCGCTCGCATGCCGACAGCTCCACGCTGTTGGTCGACTCCCACGGGCAGGGATCGTCGGCGATGTAGTTGACGAGGACACTCTCTCCTGCGACCACGTCATGGTAGATGGGCGCGACTCTGGACAGGCGGGGATCGTAGTACGTGCGGGGTGGCGGACTCTCTGGCGCCTTTCTCTTCGGCTGTGGTCGGGAGCCGTCTTCTAACTCCTCAACCTTTCTCTTCTAACGCTTTCGACGGACCTTAGAGGCACCAGCAGCCGTCTCCTCAGAAGCTGCCCGTCTGGCTCTGCGATAAAGGCGGGCGGCTCGACGGACACTCCGCCCGCAGCTGTGCCCGGCCGTGCCCTTCACGTCGCCTTCCCCCTTCTCAGCTGCCTCTCTGAGCGTCGCCACAGACACACCCGTACGGCGATCGCCGGACCGAAATATGGTCTCACCATGCTGAGAGTCGGTTACTAGGGAGACAAAATGGACAAAGTCGGGCGAGTTCGACGGTATCTTCAAATGACACAAAAAAATCATACAGCCTTTGAATTTGTAAGGTAGTTGATCTGAAATAAATCTATCAGTACAGAGCGTGAGAGATGGCAGTTTCAAATTACCTCTGTGTCCGAATGTTAGTACCGTGAATGTCACACGTGACTAACCATGACTGCCGGTGTGAACCAGTTCCACACACACGGCTGGTTCAGCTGCCTCTCGGAGCGTCGCCACAGACTAACGGCGATCATCGGGACGAACAGCGGGCTCATCATGCTGAGAATCGGTTACTAGGGAGACAAAATGGACAGAGTCGGACGAGTTGGACGGTAACACTTTCTCCAAAGGATAGAAAGAATCGTAACGTTACAACCTTTGTAAGGTAGTTGAGCTGAAATAAATCTATCTGTAGAGAACGTGGGAGATGATCATGACAGTCTGAAATTACCTCTGTGTCCGAATGTCCGAATAGTGACCGTGAATGCTAACCATGACTCCCGGTGTGAACCACTTCCACACACACGGCGGGTTCAGGAACGTTAACCAGACAGCAGACGTCAGGACGCTCCAGACGGACAGGTCATCTCTCCCTCCCGCCATCACCCTGGCCCAAGTCTCGCGTCTTCGTCTCCATATCTCCGGAAAATGTGCGGCAAACTTGGCGAGAAGTGTGCATGTGTCAAGTTGACTCGAAAACAAGGCGGTGTTCGAAAACTTTCGAATTTGACACAACACGCATGCGCCACACCCATTTGTGACGTCTGGTATAGAACATTCGAACAGCGGTTCGTTTGGAGGAAAACAACATAACAGGGCAAACCCGCTAAGTGCACATGTTTGACTACCTGAGTTGCCGCAAGCGTGTAGAGCTTCAGGTCTGGTTTATAAAACCCGAAGCTATAGTAAATGCACGGCATTTTTTCTGATAGAATGCTTTCTGAACTTTAAGTACAGCGTATGAATATGTCCGGTATTCATACAATAATAAGCACTTGATTGCACTATTGTAAATGTTACAATGTGTGGCAAATTGCAGATACAAAGCAATTGAACTACACTTATGATTTTAGGAAACTAATCTAATTCTTTACATGATAAGGCCATGTTGATTTGATTAAATGGTTAGCATCCGTACGCGCATTAATTTTCGGCCATTTCCGAAGAAAAAAATACGTTTGTGGTAACGCTAACTACTTGCGAGTAACTATCAAAGTTAACAATTCCGCCGTTTTCTTATCTACAATGATCTACCATCATGTAAGGATACAATAAGACTTTGCTTACAAGCTGCCAGACAAAGAGTGTACCGTTGTTGTATGTTGATTGCAGATGAATAAGTTACATAGCATCCGATCGTGAAATCTGCATCAGCCCTACAGTCGTTCCCCTCTGACGTTGTTTACCTCAAAACGAACCACTGTTCGAATGTTCTATACAAGACGTCACAAATGGGCACCGCGCCTGCGCGTTGTGTCAAATTCGAAAGTTTTCGAACGCCGCCTTGTTGTCGAGTCAACTTGACACACTTTTCGCCAAGTTTGCCGCCCATTTTCTGGAGATATGGAGACGAAGACGCCCGACTTGGGCCAGGGTGATGGCGGGAAGGAGAGATCACCCATCCGTCTGGAGCGTCCTGACGTCTGCAGACTGGTTGACGTTCCTGAACCGGCCTTGTGTGTGGAAGTGGAGACCACCGGGAGTCATGGTTAGCATTCACGGTCACTAACATTCGGACACAGAGGTAATTTCTGACTGTCATGATCATCTCCCACGTTCTCCACTGATGGATTTATTTCAGATCAACTACCATACATACAAAGGTTGTATGATTCTCCAAAAAGTAGTTACTCGAGCAACTGGATATGGTTTTGGAAATGGTCAGATGTTTCGGATATAATCCACTATCCTTCGTCAGTGACACTGGATGTCTAACTAACATCGACATTGTATGATTCTGTTGTCACTTGAAGATGCCACTATCATCCAACACGTCTGACTTTGTCCATTTTGTCTCCCTAGCAACTGACTCTGAACACGATGAGCCCACTGTTCAGTCCGGTGATCGCCGTGACTCTGTGGCGACGCTCCGAGAGGCAGCTGAACCAGCCGTGGAAGTGGTTCACGATGGAAGTAATGGTTAGTCACGTGTGACGTTCACGGCACTAACATTCGGACACAGAGGTAACTTGAGACTGTCATCTCTCACACTCTCTACAGATAGATTTATTTCAGATCATACCTTACAAATTCCAAGGCTGTATGATTTTTTTGTGTCATTTGAAGATACCGTTATCTCGTTCGACTTTGTCCATTTTGTCTCCCCAGTAAGCGACTCTCAGCACGATGAGCCCACTGTTCGTCCCGATGATCGCCGTGTCTCAGTGGCGACGCTCCGTGAGGCAGCAGAGAAGATTGTTGCACATCAGGGGGAAGGCGACGTGAAGGGCACGGTCGAGCACAGCTGCGGTAGGGTTGTCCGTCGAGCCGCCCGCCTTTACCGCAGAGCCAAACGGGCAGCTTCTGGGAAGGAGACGGCTGCTGATGGCTATAAGGTCCGTCGAAGGCGTCAGAAGAGGAAAGCTGAGGAGCTAGAAGACGACTCCCGACCACAGGCGAAGAGGCAGGCACCAGCAGAGAGTCCGCCACCCCGCACGTACTACGATCCCCGCCTGTCCAGAGTAGCCCCCATCTACCATGACGTGGTCGCAGGTGAGACGGTCCTGGTCAACTACATCGCCGACGATCCCTGCCCGTGGGAGTCGACCAACAGCGTAGAGCTGTCGGCATGCGAGCGAGGCGTCACCCCCACCGGTACCGACCTCTCCTGTCCCTACTACCGACAGTACCAGGACTTTCACACCAGGAAGGTGCTGTCGCTGGTAGCCAGTGAACTGACGATGTGGCTGGACAACCAGGAGTCGGACAGGGTGATAATTTCATCCGGTGTGGAACAAGTTGAGGACTTTCTAAAAGAATGACCTGAAATCAGACAAGAGTATATCTTGTGCCGACAAGGTATTTTAAGGAATATGTATATTTTGATAAAGAAGTTTTAAAGTATGTCTATTTTTATACGTCAAAGAGAAGAAATATCTCGAGCAAAATGAAAATATCCCGATGTTCATAAATTGTAATAGTACAGATTCGCACATTGCCTATGATAAGAACCCAAATAATGATACTTGGAAAATATTACAGCATACCTACCTATTCCTATCGCCCGGAATGAATTTTACACTGTAAAAATGTGACTAAGATTAAGAGTGGTTTATCTGTAAATCATTGTAGTCCTATCTGTATGTCAAAGGAGAATCAACAGAGAGAATATTCTTATCAGTGTTGATGGTCGAGTTGTAAAACATGACTGTCTTCAGCAAGAACGATGGTTGCAGTTGTGATTTTTCATACATGTACTACGTCCTCTTCAGTCTGGTTCACCGCTTACTATGGAGCATTAAAAAAAATATCGATTCGAACTTCAAATTTTTATAAACAAGCACTATGGCAGACATTTTATTATCTTTCTAACACATAGATGCCAAGAATATAATGTTTACTGACATCTTAACGAACATAAGCCTACGAAAATATTTGGGTGCACGCACAAAAAATTGGGTGCACAGCTCCAATTTTGGGTGCACATCCAGCTTTATTTTGGGCCCAGTCATGTCTAGAACACCCATCTTCTGTGCACTTTATTATCAACATTATCTTTGTTTTCAGAATATACAAATTTCCATCATGAACACTTTAATTTTTCCTTTCCGCTACAACTATTGTAAATCTTTAGACGATGCCCACTGGGATCGGGTGTTGACTGTAGAAAATTAACAGCGTTAATTACGATCTATCTGTCGATCCATCCATACTTTCATACATTCATCAGTTTATCTATCTAACCACCCTCCACCATCCATTTTTCTATTTACCTTACTTTGTGACACGTATTTCTGCTGCCTCAATAATTCATAAAAGGACACACAGTGTACAGCGATAATCATTTAATATGGCTAAAAGCTCTACAAGTTCCCCAACCCATCCTTACACACAGACAGCCCTACATGTATTTAGTGCGGATATCATATTTACGCAATGATACAATCATTTCTTTTTTTCTATACATCAATAGCTTTTTTTTTTCAAAATTACATCATTCTCCGTTTACAGTTATCATTCGCATACTTCCAAAGAACATTCGAAATTTTTTCTTGGTATGAAATTCTTGTAATCTGAGTAAGGTCCATACAAGCATATTTACACAATCTAGCACAGCAATATGATGCCAACAAAAAGAATATAGATGTACAGATACAACTGTATACCTGTGAAAGGGCCAATTATGATTATGCCTAATTTACTAATTTATCACTCCTTGTGATATTGCATTGTACTAGGCAGCTATGGTTCTATCATGATTTCCGATCTGCGATAGTACCATTGTTCACGTATGCTAAACCAATCTGATTATGCATTTCTATGATCTTTTTCACAAAATTGTTCAAGTGGGACCAAATAAAAGTCAGGTGCACTATACAACACAAAGAGTTTTAAAAACATTACTTTCCTATTATACAGTGGCTACAAAGCTCTTACTAACTTAAAAAAAAAACAAGGTTTGTGGACACTAAATTGAAAGGTAGGAAAAAAAATTGAACATAATGAATAAGGAACTATCGCAGTCTGTATTTGTACAATGTGTAATTGAGAAGATTTTGATGCAGACAAAGCCACAGCACGAGTCTGACAACAAATGTAAGCTTTACAATCAGTACTTTCCAATAATAATCCGAATATGTTGAAAAACAACTACAGTAGGTTTTCTGCGGTAGCAAACCTGAACAACATTCCGCAACGTCCAACCATTGTTAGACGGGGAACGACGGATGCTAAACCGCTGGTGCATTATTGTGGTGAGGATCAGAGAAAACGATTGCTACAATATTATGGTGCACGTGGAGGAGGTGCTCGTCCCTGCAGCATCCCAACTAGTCCCAACAGCCAAGGATGGTAACGGTAGTGGACAGACAGGTCCACTAGAACTACATCACTACTAAACAACAGAACAAACTACACAACACTCTCTAGCTCTACACACAGAGCAGTTTTGAGAAGTACGTACTGTTCTGGAGAGGGACGTACACTGAAGACACAAACGAGTAAGGATACAGCTTTGTCTACGAGACATTCAGGTTTTCGAAAGATGACGAACAGTGGATCGAAGGGACGAGGGAGCTGTTACGTTAAGCTGCGTAACTCCCTGTGGCTGACATGTACAAGTTTGTCTAAGAGACATTCGGGTTTTCGAAAGAAGACAAAAGGTGGATTGGAGGGACGAGGGAGCTGTTACGTTAAGCTGCGTTACCCCCTGCGGCTGTTACGACTAGTTTCATGCCAGCAGTGGCGAGATGTTGGTCTCTTCTTCCTCCTCCAGTTGCACGTTACTGGGCGTGCTCAGGAGCTGGCGCGTGCTGCTCACGCTGTTCCCGCTGCGCGAGCTGTCGCTGGACAGCGGGGTGCCGGGAAGCGAGAGCTCCACGCAGCCGTTATCCATGGAGGTCTTGTCGGACGCGGGGATGTCCATGGCTTCGGCATCGCGCATCACACCGATGGGGGGGACTCGTATGGCTGGGCCTTCAAAGTCTACACGGGAGAGAGAAAACGCATCCCTGTGGTAAGTTTCTTGTAGACTGCCATTTTAAATAAATTGTACATCCTTATTCCCTCCATCTACATAATTAACATGCAGAACTTTGACTTGACTACTATCAATGCCAAGTTGTGAAAAGGAAATTAGAGACTAATTGCTTCATGCATAGTGGTACATACTGAGTAATCTATTGCTTTTTTGAGAATCTACATTTAGATTGAAACTGAAGAAGTTGCTTAAGATGCAATACAGTGCCATGAAGGGTTGAACACACACTACAACAGACTACATACACACACAGTCACTGGTCAGGGGATTACATGTACATGTAGGGTTAATGAGATTAAAACACACACATAAGATTAAAACACAAACATAGCAAGGAATACAACAACACGTTCAACTAGGTCTAACAGAAGTCCATGCAAATCAAAGACTTAACAGTTACTCTATCTATCCCTTATATCACTAAGTTATCATCTTTGGCAATATCAAATAAAATGGTAATGGCAAGAACTTAGCATTAATTAATAGGAAATATTTAAGTGCCAATTAGTAGGTAGCAGAAATAACTGCTACACTACAAACACCAGTGTTAAGTCAGCAGAAAATGGCAGATATGCATCAATGCCAGGTTCAAACATACTGAGACTCATGTATTTCTGACCTGCCCACTCAAAACAAACAATTCCAGATGTTTTGGCAGGTAAGCCCAAGGTAGGCCCATTTTTTTTACAATCTCTCCAAGTTTCCTCTCCTGTCCTACAGTCTAGGCACACTCTAAATGTCAGTCAAGTCACTAACGCCCCCTTTCTACTAGACGCTGCAACTGCAGAGCGACAAAAGATTTGACAGATTGCTGAAGGAACTCCACGTTTAAAGTGTCTTGTTGTCTTTAGAAAATATGCAGCTGCATTGTGCATCATATTCAAATTCTGAAATCAAGAGTAACAAAAATACAATTTTCGTTGATGTACAGTCACTCAGCGATCGTTGTCTAGCAGAAAGGGGGTGTAAAGAAAGAGCAGTGTCACTTGTCGCAGCTTGCAGACAGGCCTACAGGCAGAGGGAATGCACACGTGACGTACACTTAACTTGTCAGTCAGTCAGGTCAGGGATGTGCACATGTACATCATCAGGTTTCAGCTCCACATGCTAACACAGACAACATGGGGGGAGGGGGGTACAGGGACAGTCAGGATACACCACACTACACACACAACCATAAATGGAGGTACGGAACATACAAAGTCTCTTGGATTGATCTTTGATTTGAAAAACTTGAGCTGATTGTGTTATGGATACTGCCATATGGATGACATCTCATTGGCACCCAAAAATCAATTCAATTGACAACAAAAGTTGGGGAAAAGGTGGCTTCATTCTAAGCGGTCAGGAAGGTTGAAAAATGACTGACATGCGTATACAAACTCTTTACTTTTGTTCTTTGAAATCTTCATTGACTTTAGAATTGGCATTTTACACACGTAACATTAGTATCCGTTGCAGTCTATCTTTAGCAATACCCGGCATACATTTGCTTGCTTTGCAGCTTTTTTATACGATTTACAATACAGGCAAAAACCTTATTTTGGACATGTTCTTTAGAACCAGACACAACCAGATAGAATTGATGCACGCGTAGATGTCATCAACATATTCAAGTAAGTGTTGCCTTATCATGTGCTTGCTGTATAATCAGACTGACTTAAAACAAAGACATCTCCACCATTTCCAAATTCTGTCCAAGTTTGAAAATAGCTTGGAGGAGACAGTATAGAGACTAATTAACAGTGTTGTTACAAAAAAAAGTAGGAATCTAGAGACTTTCCATGTTCCAAACCACGGTCTGCCCAAGAAACGGCTGTTAAAATGTTAATTCAAAACCATTTGGGGGAAATTTGGGTTGCTATACATTCGCACAGACATTTGTTGGTCAGACTTTAATTTGTTATGTCAAAATCATATCAAATTCAACTTTGTTAAATCACCACTACAACTAAAATGGATGGATTCAAACAAAACTACCGGGTAAATCGTGGATTCTATACTACAAATTAATAAATATCACTACAGTGCATTCAGATTATGAATGAAAATGACTACAAATGAAGTAAAAATGGGACATGAGAAGAAAGTGTGATGTTACCGGTGCCATGTGGGGTTCAGGAGGTAGAGACTCTGTGTAGAGAGAAGAGAGAGACGACACAGAGTCACACACTACAGGTACAGATGCACGCCATGGCACAGACACATGGGCTTCTCACACTCAGATATGCCTGTATTTGTGTGTGCGTGTCTGTGTGTGTGTGTGCGCAGGTATATGTGTTACTCTCTAACAGGGCTCTAGCCAGCTCGAATTTTTTTTCCGTCAGCCAATTCCAATCGTCGTGAAAACCGCGAAAATTAATTTTCCCTATGACACTACAAAGTGGTAAATGTTGCCATTGAGACCTTGAAAAACCAGTTTTAATGAGATTATCGTATTCAAAAGAGCGCCGACACACATTGGCAACAATCATAGTAATAGCAAAACAAACAGTGTGTGGCTTTCACCGCCGTGGACGGCGTCCCCAAGCCGCCCGTGGCTTCCACCAAGGATTTTTGTCCGTCAAGGTTGACGGATTGGTTTTAAAATTTTTCCGTCAGACGCAGCAAATTTCCGTCAATTGACGGGAAAACGGACGCTGGCTAGACCCCTGTATGTGTTACTCTCCAACCAGAGGTTAGGCTCATGGCTCAATTTTGACATCTTTCAAGCATTTTTGTTTGCCTTTCTATTTTGTCAACTCTTAGTGTGAACTTACCAACTTACTACACAAACTTTGCACATACCACAGTAATGTGCATTGTACAAAAATGTATGTTTCTACTCACAATTGCCAACAGAGAAAAGGCCAGTACACAGAAAGCAAACCTGACAAAATGGAAATCTTGGCAAAATGTCTTAAAAAGAAGTCTAAAAAGAGCCGTCGCCTACCCTTTGATTGGTGGATTGTGTAGAAGTTCTGTTGTCTACAAATGTCAAATTAATGTGACTATCTTTGTAACATACTAGTTCTGTTTAAAATTGTAAGCAAATTGTCTGTCTTGGTAGTGAAGAAAATTGTTTATCATGCTGGAAGATGAAATCCCTGGTAGAAAGTCCATCTTTTTTTCAATATTCTTTTACAGGTGTCTGTCTGAAATTCAGCCTGGCTGTCTTTTGGAAGTGATTGAAAGTGACTGAATATGAGTGAATGACATGTAAAAGTGTGAGAAACACATGCATTCTGGGTCACAGTCATCATCTCTGTCAACAATATCTGTCTGCAGGGCTCAGAATACCCAAATTGCAACTTGCAGATTCTGAATGATTTTCGAAATCGCAGAAAGAATATTAGCAAACTGAAGATTTGGCAAGCCAAAACAATTACTTGTAAACGCATTTGCTTTTGCAGGCTTTTATTTCTTAGCAAGATGGAAAATGAGGTTTTCGCTGCATTTCTGTCTTACAGTTGAAACACTTTGGCTCTATAGTACTGGTGGTAATAAAAACATACATTGTACATATTCAGAGGGTCTTGGTTTCATGGTATGACGTTCTCATGAAAACCATGAAGAAAACCACTGCAAATATTTCACGTTTTACAGCGCACTCTTGGTATCAAGAGTAACACATTGCAAAAAACACGACTAAGGTATTTTGAGCCCTGCCAATTATATTTCCAAACAGTCTGCATCATGTACAACTACATTCATGTCATGCCAGCAGCAAAAAAAGGACAGCGAATACACCAGCCTCTACAGAAACGTTAATATTGTCAAAATGCAGACAGTCCACATGCTCAGCCCTCCTGAAAACCTTGCACAACCAGATAAAAAGTCAGATAAAAAAAAACAGAACATGCAAAGCACAAGTATTTTTGAATGTTGTCAGTTGTCTCTGTCATGGTCATTGTCGTTACAATGTCCAGGTTATAGTTAGGTGTAATCTAGATGTTATACTAACTACAAACATTATGAGATATGATTTAGTCAAGATTATGAAGTTGTCCTCTAGGTTACACCAAATTAAAAGACACTTCAAATAACCTATTGGTTAGCTGACTCTTTGAATTGTTGAGTAAAGGTGATATCTCACTGCACTTGGGGCACTGGTGCGACACAGCGGGGTTCAAAAGATTACTCAACGAATTTCAGAGATAAAGAACAAATTTTCTTACGTTTTGTGTATTTTGTTGTCTTCTTAGTCAAACTTTTTCGTATTATGCAATACACAAATTATAAAAAAATCAGCAAAATATAACACAACAGTGCTGCAGTAAACGACCCCGCAGTGCCGCGCCGGTGCCCCAAGTGCAGTGAGATAACATCTGTAACGATTTCTCATTTAAAATGACAGGTGTCTGTCACAAAGAACTTTACCATCTGTTTCATTCTCTTCATCGTCGTCATTTTCGCTCCCTTCGTCATCCCCATGGCTCTCTTCGTGAATGACGACGTAATCGTAGTCTCTTGGCGCGGCCGCGGCGCCCTTGTGCCCCTCTGATCCCGGTACCACAAACGACTTCAAGTTGGTGCCAGAGGGACCTGGTCTGTTTTCCGGATCCTGTTGGAGGGGTGGGAAGAACTTATTAGCATTAACACACATATATCTATCGCAAAGATACACTCTTGACTCTTCTACCTTGTAAATAACATGAGAAGCACTCCATTTAAGTTTTAGAGAGGCAATCAGGGTTTTTGCCAGGATTTTTTCACAGTGTAGGGTGCATCTTAGTAGCCAAAGCCTGGTGGCAAACAGCCCAGGTGTGAGCATTGTAGGGGGTTCAGGGGGCATCCTCCCCCGAAAAATGTTTCTTCCAGCATTTCAAGGGCCAAATTTCATGAAATATTGCCAACATTTCTTGTACCTTTGTTACAAAACAGCAGAAAAGTACCCTACGCTTGTTTTAACACAACGTAAAGCCCCCAAATCACAGCATAGGGGATACAAATCACAATGCAGTGGGCCTCTACATTCAACTGTGCTGGTAAAAACCCTGGCAATGGACAAGTCACTTCTAGTAGATATTACGTACAAGACTCTGGAAATAAAACAACAAGAGGCACACTGCAGGCCATGTCTAAAGGATAAGGAATAAAAGTGCTAAAAACTTTTGTATTGGCAAACAAACCCTCAGACTCCTCTCTTGTTAAGATAGGACAAAGAATCCTAAAACACGATTTGCCATGGAATACGAAAAGAATACTACATGTACATGGCAAAGAAAGTATGAAACAAAGGCATACTAGACAAACCATCTCTGTGTAAAACTACAGAGGATATCTGGACCATGCAGAAGCATCCTTTCAGTTTCACAGGAACACAAGAGTAAGCTCAGAAGGTTAAAAGGAGGTCAGTACTGGTACTGTTGTACTAGGAGACAAGACGGCCCTGTCTACATGCTACACACAACACACACACACAGTCGGACACAAGGCAAGCCAGCTCGATGCACACCTGGCTAGTAGCACCTGCAGACACCTGTTCCTCAGGTGTGTCCTTCTGCCCATGCCCCTCCGCAAACGGAACCTGACTTAGTGCTTCACTATAGACAGGAGAGGGGGAGGAAGGAGAGGGGAGGGACTCTTTCGGAGAACCGTTGTCGGGACGACAGTCTCCCTCGGGGAGGGTGCATCTGTCGCTGGCAGGTTTTTCGTTTTCAAAGGCCAATCGAGCGACCAGAGGCGGACCAAGCTTCGCGAATATGTGCGGGCCGAATTTCGGGGGCTGGGTGTCTTTGTTATCGTCTGCCGCGCCCTGGGGGGTACCGGACCCGGCCGAGGAGCAGTCCGCGTATGGAATGTTTTCGAGAAAAATCCCCACAGGGCCAGCGTCTTTGTGCGAGGACGGAGAGAGAGGGTCCTCCTCAGATGCTAAGGTTGCCACTTGGTTTGAGATGATAGCCAAAGAGTTGGGATGATTTTTAGGACTGAAATGATCGAAATCGTGACAGGGATTTTCGGAGGCGTCCGAATAGGGGGAGATGTCGAGGTCCTGCTTGGTGCTTTGGGAAGCCTCTTGCAGAGCATCATGGGTAGAGAGCTGAAGCATCTTGGGAAGGGGCCTGTGGGAGGGTTCGAAAGGAGACAGAGGTGTGGTGGGGAGGGAGAGGGGCGAGGAGGCGTCAGGAGCGGTGTTGTAAGAGCTTCCCTGGGGACACAGGGGGCAACATGCAAACGTTAGTCACGAACACGGCTCCACAATGGTTCATGCATGATTGTGTAGAAGTGTTATGGTCAGCCTCCAAGTGCATCCAGCCATACATGAATGGTCCAGAAACATGCAATTTTGCTTCTGACGAAATTTGATCTTTTCAGAATTTTATGATTCACTCATACTGTTTTAAGTCAACATATTATGCTGCAAGAATAGATGGTTACATCAGCAGTGGAAATTACACTTTGAAATTCCTTCTTATGAGTGAGATCTGAAGATAAGTAAGATTTTTTTCAATCAAAGAAATAAGCAATTCTCTGATTTGATAGTCTTGTTGCTTGGCATAAATTTGCCAATGATCTTACATAATGTTAGACCATTCATGTACAGTATGGCAAGTAGGGAGGACTATCTAGCAGCTACAATGTACATTCACATTACATTACAAAGCACCAGTGCATTACAACAGTTTTACAAAAGCCACTATTCCTCACAGTGTCTTCACTTTAACCATCCAAAATGTAAAACAAAAACATGTTTTATTTTCATAACAAAGAACTGTTGACAAACATTGTCAAGAAAAAGTGACTTATGTTTCAACCATATTATGATTATAGTGCACTAATTCACCCCATTATAATGTGCTCATGCATGTGTGAAAACTTAAGCCAAACTTGTGTTTACCAGCCACCTTGTTAGTGCGTTATTAGAGTGAGGGAAATGTCTACTGGAAGTGTAAGTGAGTCACATAAAGAAGTGTGTATTAGAGAACCATTCTTTGGTTCAAGTGAAAATGAAGAGAGAGAGAAGTTCTTTCAGGACATCTGTTTAAAGGAAAGGGGTCATGTAGCTTGTTTTGAAGCTGAGAGGCTCAAAACATCAGTTAAAGGGAAAGAGAAAGGAAAGGGCTGCTTCGATTGACAGCTCTACGCTTCAGAAACGCTACTTCGGTGAACTGGTCCAATCATTGTAACAACGACTTAGCTCAACAACGTAAAACAAAACTCTTGGAAGGAAAGGCACCATTCAACTAGGGTAAAGCCTGTATAACTACATTTGTATCCCTATTGTACTAAGAAATCCCTGTCAAATTCAATCCTAAACTAAAAATGCAAGTTACATAAAGGAACACTTTATCATAAGCAGTCATGCATAGAGTATTGCAATCCCTGCAGTGCTTGATATACTATTATGCACTTTGCTTATTGTAAAACTTCCTTCCTGCTGTGCACAAGCACTTATAATGTACAAGCCAACAGCATGCTAAAATTTGACATTAGGGAAGCTTTAAGGCATATGCATCTAGACATGCACTACTATCTAAGAAGCGGTTTGCCGAGGCCAGTAGTACTCTGGGTACCTCTGGGTCCTGCTGACTGAGGTCCCCGTCCACGGTACAGGAGGGGGTGATCCCAGGTGTACCGATGGACGACACCTGGGCGGAACCTACCGCAGGTGTCTCAGGTGTGGTCACCTCTCCTCCTAGTGAAGACCTCTCCGATATGTCAACCTCTGATGGGGGCACTGTGGGGGGAAAAGGTTTTCTTAAGGTGGGGTCACACATGCGTATATATTGAAGTCCGTTTGAGGTGCGTATGAAGCTCTTAGTCTCTACCAGGCTCCACAGTTCGCGGGAAAAATAGTACGATTTGGACAAATATAGATACATAACATGCCAGATGAGTTAGCTGACCGAGAAGTATGGCTAGCGACCCAGCTAACTCGTCCGACATGATACCTGTTTATGTTTGTCCAATTTCTATTATTTTTACAGCGACCTGTGGAGCCTGGTGGAGGCAAATACTCCCATGCGCGCCTCATACGAACTTAAATATATATGCAGGTGTGACCCCACCTTTAGAATGACAAAGAAAGGCTGCAAGAAGTGCAACATTGTATATCCTAAGATTATTGAACTTATAAATTGTTTTTTGAATCTGTTAATGTTATTCTAAATACGTGACATTAGAAATAACTGTCTCCAGATCCACTCATACACAATTTGTATCCGATGTACTTTAAAAGCTTTAACGTATTCTTAACAAGAAATGACAAAGACGAATGGCTTAAAAATATGCCAGTAATGTAATATACGTCTAGTAATGTGACTGTAAGAACAATTTAGGGCCAAACCTCCAGGGCCTGCTTATCTGTATACCTACATGTACTCAATAAAAAAAAAACACTTTTGACCTACCTTATAAAAAAAAATTTCAAACATGTTTGTGTTAAAAAAACAAGGCTCCACACCTCCAAGTGAAAACCTACCTGATGAGACAATAGATGGCGACATAGCCGACTCGCTGTCATCAGGCGTAGTAACGTACGGACCCGTACCCACAGAAGAGGCGTCGGATTTGTCAGACTTGTCACACGGCGGCGCTACGAGCTTGGACTCCGGGGCCTGCTGCTGCCGACTCATGCCCTCTAGCGCCGCGGTCCCGCGTAGCGAAGAACCACCCGACCTCTTCCTGTGGTGTCAACCAATCACAGGTAAGAACAAGGTGTAAACTCAAAACATACTGTTTCAGTGTTCTTTTTCTTTCTTCCCCCTAGCAGAAAAGGTTTAAGGAAAAGGCTGGGCTGTGTACCAGGCCTACCTACCTGGGCTGTCTACCAGAAATGGCTATCACAGCATCAGGCTACTCAGAAACCCCCATTCATGGTCCAAATCCTTTTCTTTTGGGGACTACTTTGGGACAAGCCTAAAGGTATAGTATTGTATGTGAGTAGCTTGACACAAGGCAAGAGGGAAAACATTCTGCATTTTTGCAAAAATGTCAAATTTCTAGTTTTAGTTCAAGGTAGGGGGTCAAAAGCAGCTTTTTGCAGTATTTTTCTTTTGTATTTGAAATTACTCCGCAGCACTGAACAAACATATTTCAAACAAAGTGGAGGGGGGGGGGGGCACCTTGAAAATCATGAAAATAGAACCAATGCAAAGATTCTAAGATTTACAGAAAAAGGTCATGTGCCACCTGTTTAGACGTTACGAGGGGCGTGCAAGAAGTAATGGCCCTGTCCCATTTTCCATAGCAGGAGATTAATGAAACTTGGCACAGATATTAGTCATTCTCTTCATAGGAATCACCCAGAGTTATGCATTTCTCCCATCGTTTGATGCAGCTCTGGACACCGTTTTTGTAGGACACCCCAGGTTGGTCCTCCAACAGATGCCTCATCAATGGCAGAAGAGGGACGACCAGGTCTGGGAGCTGTTTCCACAGACTTCCGGCCACGTTTGAATTCAGGATGCCAGCGTTTTACAAGGTCATATGATGGGGCATCATCACCATAAGTTTCATTTATTTCATCAAAAGTCTTCTTTGGTGTGCGTCCTTTCAAATACAAAAACCGGATCACTGCGCGACACTCAACTGGTTCCATTTCACACCTGGTCCATTTCGCACCTGACTAAGTTCAAACACCAG
Organism: Branchiostoma floridae; assembly: GCF_000003815.2. Lineage (NCBI taxonomy): Eukaryota > Metazoa > Chordata > Leptocardii > Amphioxiformes > Branchiostomatidae > Branchiostoma > Branchiostoma floridae. Next base: position 2,711,423 of record NC_049991.1, on the reverse strand, counting down.
TAAATCAGAAACCACAATTAGTTCAGAGCTGTCTTTCGCAACATAACCCATAGAGATATGAATCATTACACATACAAAATTTCATTTAGATCAAACGACTGGAAGTGGGTCAGGGCCATTACTTCTTGCACGCCCCTCGTATGTCTTAAAAGCGGACTTACGCCAAAAATGCGAGAGAACCTGCCCTTGAGTTGTTTAAAGAAGACAAAAATAAATCATTACCTCCTTAAAGCTTGGCTGATTCACAACTGTGGAAATTTTGTACTGTAACAGAGCAGAGCAACCCAGAAAATACATGAGGCGTTAGGACAAACAATGCCTACCTCTTGCTCTTAGACTTGGGTCTGCACGTGACGGAGTCCTGTGGCTTGCTGCCTTGCGGAGATGGCGGCATCGTCACCACTAAAGGTTCTGCAATCAGGGTTTCTCCTGTGTTAATGACAGCTCGTCCAGTAATACAATGACACAAACCACTTTATTTATTACCCATTCTGACAACGAGCGTCGCATCTGATAGTAACAGTTAAATAGTATTGCAACCATAATGGCTATGTTGAAGAACAATTGACTGATCATGACCGTCCATCATAATTAGCACTTCAACAAATGACGGCACGGTAATTAGCATCTCGACCAATTAGAAAGTGACTTCATGTACATCAAGTCTCTTGCATTTGTATATGTTTAATATACTATATCTAGCATTCCTAGGTATTGAAGAGGATAAGCGGACTATGAGATCATCTATTTGTCCAACCACTTTGCATTCTTTTTGTCTTCTATACAGATGTAGCTTTAGCTACAGTTATACCTTGGAAACTTACTGTAAACTTCAAAATTTTTGTGGCGTTCTTTTAAAGTTCGTGACGTCGTGCTGCAAACATATAAGACAGTCCTTTTTTTGTATCACATTGCTGCTAGTAGTGTTATTTAGCAAAGATAGTACAAACTGTTGATTTTTACAATTGTGCAAAGTTAAGTGACTTAACAGTACCTTCGTTTGTCCCGGAGACGGGTGGAGGGGGGGTGGTACAGCTGCTGCTGGGACCGTTCAGTGCTTCTATCAGGGGGATGACCTCGTAGCCAGGGGGGATATTCTCCTGTATTACCTGCTGCTCATGGACACAAGGAAACAACAGTCAATGGTTAACCAACTATCGTGAGTAGGGCTGGGTATCGGTACAGCGTACCGGTACAAAACCGTTTTTTCTTATTGGACCGGTCCAGAAAAAACGGACCTGAAAAAATTAGGTGGACCAGATGTTGGACCGATTAGAAAATTAACATATTATTTTATCAGGCATTCACACGTTTTGGCGCTTGCAGATGTGATACAATAACAAGATTGAAGTAGATTAGAGTTTAGAGTAGAGTTTACAGCCAATCGTACAGGTGCAGTTAGCGTTATAGGATTTTAAAACGCCAGTGTAAGTCTAATACTCCACCAAACAGATTTCTTTGTAGTGAAATGGACCATTGGTATGAGTCATACTGAATCAGGTCCAGGTTCAGGTCCGGACCTGGACCTGGACCTGATCCTTTGGACCTGAACCGGACCTGGACCTGACTTTTCTGTACTGGTACCCAGCCCTAATTGTGAGCAATAACAGGGCTCAACATTCATTTGGGGGAAGAAGTGCACTGCTTCTCCAAAGCTTAAACTTTTGGTGCAAAGAAAATGTTTGGGGAGTACAATATAAAGTAACTAAATCCAAATTCTATAACTAAATCCAAATTTCTAAATAATCAATTCATTAAAAGTTTTTTTCTGACCCTTAAATGTCAAGAAAATGCTATATACTGGAGTATGATAGTGCCACTATGTATGTTACCCTTCACAATATCTATCTGTATCTGTATCTATATACATGTGTAGCCGGTATAACCGCCGATCAGGGTAACACACCAGCTAGATGCAATCATCGTCAAAAATAAGGTGCACAGCTCTTATTCTAGGTAGTACACAAGTTCATACGCACTATTGGAGTCCTACATAAAGCATTTAAATGGCATTGGATATTGTCGAGAGCATAACACTACATCAGGGTTGCAGCCAGCACCCGTCCTTCCGTCCTTTGAAGGAATTTTGCAGCTGGGGACGGAAAACTTTTTCCCCATTCCGTCCTCTGTGAGCAAAATTTTACCCTCAAAATGCAGGAAATAGCATTTCAGAGGGTCTAGATTTCAAAATTTTCCTTGGGCACATGCCCCCGGACCCCCTAGGAATGCTGCGCCAAAGCCATTCAAAATTGAGGGGACTGAAAATGATTTCTGGCTGGCTACAACCCTGCACTACATGTATGATATTTCCATACCACTTCATCTGCTTCTGACTGAGGGGTGACAGCTGGGGTCAGGCTTGTCTTCTTCCTCATGGCTCGCATCTGTAGCAGTGCACGGAAAGCTACAGAAGCAAAACAACAATCCTGTTATCTTACTTGTTACAGTGTTTTGCACTACTTTTACTGCTAAAAAAAACTCTATTCAATGAAAAGGGCCCAAAGGGACCACTCATGGGAATAATAAAATCTGTGTGGACAAGACAAAATTTTTACTTCTCAGGGAAACTCTCTAAGAGAGTTGATCCCAGTGGCTAGGCGATATTTATGAAGAAGTGGCCATTTGTACAGGTCTTACTTGACTTAAGCATTGACAGTGTCTTTGCAAATTGATGCAAATACAATTACCACTGATTCTTTTTAAAAAAGAACATATAATTTTCCTTGCACATGTACTTACGTTGTCTGCAGATGGGACAGTTGCTAGCTTGATATCTCAAGGAGTCCGCTGAATAACAAGACAAAAAGACATACAAGGTTACCATCAACAAATTCCTTACATTACATAAGTCAACTTAATCAAAGTGTTACAATTATCATATACATGTATATCAGCTGTACTGCGTCCAGTAAGGTTCCATAGGCCAAACAGCAAACTATTAATGGAAAAATCATATCAACAGTTTGCTAGACTTTACCCTGATTGCCAGTAAGTCGGCCCAGACTTTAATGCACATCAGGGTACGTTGTGGATAAAAGCCCTAACTTTTAAACACTTCTTCTTGCCTACATGGTGCTTAAGACATGTCCAGAAATGTTTCATTTTGTTTTTGTGTCAAGGGCCTTCATCTTTGAAATATTGTCAATGAAGCATCTTGCAGAGCATGATAGGCTTAAACTGTGAACTGGCTTATAGCTAAGAAATGGTACTTACCACAGCCGTTACAGAGACAGAGATGTCTGCAGGGCAGGATGAGAGTGTCCCGTATGTCAGACATACAGATCACACACTCAGAACCACTGTCGTCTATGTCATCCTCCTGGTGCTACAAGAGGAATGGTGAATATGTGAATGAAAGTCTATGTGCATTCATGTACTGTAGTCAAGTGGTTACTGGTTAGAGACCCTGCCTCTGGACCAAGAAGTTTTGAGTTTGAATCCCGGCTGTGTTATTTACCCTAAATGCACATGTACACTACTTGAAAGGGTTGTAGTCCTTTGGACAGGATGTTAAACCATGGTCCACTGTTCATTGCACTTGTCAAAAAAGAGCTAGGGGAACAACAAACCTGTCTAAACTGCCCTCTCTGTCATCACCAGTGTCATCATATCAAGAGTGCCATTGAGTTCATTTGATCTGAACTTCTATATAACTTTTTCTTTAAATAACAAAAGTACTTGGAAAGTGCAAACATCTCTCATGGCTCTTTTATACAATGTACATGCTTGTATTGCAGGGCTTGAAATACTACTGCCAGGGCTCGTGACTGCGACTAGATTTGGTCGCAATGCGCCCGTAATTTTAATAATGCGCCTATTTTTTAAACGATGGTCGCACGGCGCGCCAATAAAAAAAATGAGCAACGCCCTTATTTTCCCCCGAAAACTTCGCTCAAAGTTCAAAATTCGCCGATTTCGGCCTTCACCGAGCCGCCATTTTGATTCTAACTCAAGTCTCGCGCAAGTCTCGCAGTAACTCACATCTCGCGAATCGCGAGAGTCGCACCCCATTGGCCATTTCGGCGTGACATAGCTTGCCCGGCCGCCATTATTGGTGGAATATCTGATATCCCCGCTGTGATCGCGGGAAAAATCACGCAGGAACGCTTCAAAAGCGTGTAACTTTGACGAAAACTCATCGAATGCCTAAAGTCCTTGGTGATAAGTACATGTACAGGATTCTTTTGGAGGGTTTTTTTGCTTGTTTTTGATCGGTGGAATGCGGGAAAATTAACAGCTAATGCGACGATGACAAACTGGGGAGGGGGGCTGTGTCGGCACTGAAGTCGTAGAAAATGTTGAACGGAGGTCGCGATTTTTTCACGGTTCCTTCAGATATTACTTTTGTTGCAGTCTTTATTTTCAAAAGACTGATAAATGGATGTTGTTTGTTGGGAAAAGTTCGATTGATTTGCCCTTCGAACACATCTTTTCTGCTACATTTTTTCAACTGAAAATATGAATTATTTGTACACAGATTTTTTTATATAAGTTAACACTGATGTTACAGGCTACAAGTAAACCTCTAATTTTCCAGTGCATCTATTTTCAGCTATGTTCTTAACAAAGTAGAAGAGATACAAAAGAAATACAAGATGTACCTGACAGTCCTGGCTACACTTTCTCCTCTGTTGGTTTGCAGATTTTCTTGTAGACTTCTTTAGTTTGTTGTTGTTGTATATGTAACAGTCAAGTTTCACCTTTAGCAGTAAGGTTAATTTACTCTTCCTGATTGTGTGTATTAACTTATGAAACATTATAAAAATCATATATTGTAAGGAATCAGTGTTATATTACTTGAAAGTGATCTCATGTATTCTCTTGTTTCTTGTTTGGTTACTGGGTAACTATATATAATATATAACACCCCTAATTAATTCTTTAAGCCATACCCACCTCTAGTCAAAAACATTGATTATTGGAGTAATATTTTGTATGGCTTCAGACATTTGCTTGTGCTCCCAACCTTTCATAGTGGTGCTCCTAACTTTTTGCTGGCGCTCCTAAGTTTTAGGAGTTAGGAGCGCCATGCTCCTAGGTCAAAAAGTTAGTCTGGAGCCCTGACTGCATATGCAGTTTAGTGCAGGTAAAATTGGAGCTGTGCAGGTATTTCTGATTGCACTGACCTGCACTGGTCCATGTTCTGGGTTTTATACATAAATATCATATGATGTAGGTGTATATGGATTGTTCTTAGCTGCATTGACTGTTACCACCTACGAAGTGTAAAAGGAAAAAATAGCCATGGTTCCTGAACAATTTTAGCATAAGCCATACTTCCTACATTCAGAGTAGTGCAGGTAAGATTTGTCTCGTGAAGGTAATTTTCAGTGTTACCTGCACCAGTGCAGGTATGCAGAAAAAAGTATTTCAAGCCCTGTATTGTATAATTTGAAAGGAATATGCAAATGACTCAGAATTTTCATTGCTTAAGTTATCCTATTCACTTTAACCACACATCACTCTTTATGGAAATCTTTCTACTTCATTAACAGTTTGTATCCAAAGGCTAAAAAAATTTAGCATGACTGAAGTTACCTTAGTTTCCTGGGAATTCTTGTTTTCAATACCATAGATCTCTTGTAGCAGGTAGCACAATCCATCCACCTTTAGCAAAATACATGGACTTATAAACACTGCTAAACAATGAAAAAAGCATAACAGAGAAATGTTCAATCTTTGTAAATTTCTCTATCTACAACTTACTCAGGATTCCTATAATATTCAAATCCAAAGAACTTAAATAATACAAACTTCAAAAAGTACAATAAACATACACTTACCATCTGCTTCTGTTTCAAAGGTTTGACAGAAAAGAAGTCCTCAGAATTCTGGATGGGTAGAAGAAAATGTACCACATCATTTTCACTTGACCATTGCATTCCAGGATCCAAGCAAAAAGTAATATGCATTAAGAAAAAATCATCGACTTCACTGCATAGTATACGTGTTCACAAAGTATAGAAAGTAAATTGCAATATAGACAATAGGTAATGTGTTAAGTGTGACTTACCTTTTCAAATGTAGCAAACAGCATATGGGCATGGCCCAGGTTTTCTGCATGTTCTACAGGTAAAACAGAACAGAGTTTTACATATAAAGTTGTGACTCATCAACTTTGCAAAAGAACAGACAATGTAAAATTACACACAAGACTCTTTCAAAAAGTATTTTTGTATTTCTTGCCAATCTTTGAAGGAGAAAATAATCATTATCATTGGGTGGGCAGAGGCTGAATAGCAAGGAGCTTACAATAGGCAGGGCTAAATTGCAAGAGTCCGGAGCGACTATCATTCAGCGCAAACTCAGGTGATTTAAATAATGGCCCAAAGGACAACCAAAGGACTGTAGGCTTTTTGAACCACTCACACAAGGAAGGACCCCTACTCTTTTCAATAAGTGTCAATGGGTCTTTGTACATGGCTCAGGGGACCTCCACTTAACATATTATCCAGGGGACAGCCTTAACTGGGGCGAGGTACTCAATTCCACCTAAGTAAGGTGGAGACAGTCGTGTAGCATGCCTTTCCCAAGAGCACAAGTTTTAGGTTAGGCATACCAACAGATTAGAACCCAGGACAGGTTATGAGCCAAACGCCCTGTTGTCATGCCACACTGCCTCACAAGCACTCCTAGTGGTGCGTACCTAAAGCCTGGACTTGGAATTGGACCTAAAAATGTTTAGGTCCAAGTAAAAAAAAAAACTAAATGTCCGGAGCCAAGTCCGGACTTGCAAAAAGCAATCTGTCACTTATATTCCCTTTTTTTGTTCTAAACCATCTAAAACCTTCCTTAGACAAGGAAATATGCACTGGAAAAAGACAAAAACAGTTCGTGTTTACACTGGCTTTCTATCATTTTCATGTTTTTTTCACATTGAATTTCAATTCATGCTAACGTGCAATTTTATATGAATCAGAATTTAAGTCCGGACCTGAACCTGAACTGCTGACCCGGAATCCGGACCTGAACCTGAAATTGAGTTTAGGTACGCACCACTAAGCACTCCTGATTAAACATGTAAGAGGAACACCTACCCTCTTCCTCCTCTACACAACACTGTATGACCATAGGGATGACCTGCTTGTCTGCATCATAGCTGAACTGTTGGCACCAGAAAAATCATCAATGTTACCAGCCCTACATGTACATGTACTGCCCTATTAGTACTAATGGTTTATCAAGAATACAACTATGTCTTCTTAACACCACAGTTGCTCTTGTGACATTACAAAATACAACAAAAAAGAAAACAGAGAATCTAGATCAACACAGCACAAAGCTAAGTTTTGAAATTGAAATATTGAAACTTACAACATAGTAGATGAACAAATTGGACAAGCATGTTTTTAAAATAGAGCTACTGAAGACCAGGCTTACTCTTTAAAATTAAAACATAGAAGGAATATCTAAACAATTAAGTCTTGATCAAACATCTACCATATGTATTTTTGGCACAAAATATCACTTTCCAATCAAACATTGCTTAAGATTTATAAAGAAAGCATCAAATGAAAAGATTACCTTTATTCTAATAATGAAACATCCTAATACACGAGACACAAATGTAGCCTATAGCATACTAAGAATGACTGTTAGTTTAAAAGATTACTGGTGGTGCCTACATCGTCCATGTTCCACATGCCAGGGTCCAGCACATGGCTGGGGAGGCTGAAGGTCTGACTGGCACCTCGCTTGTAGTGGACTGTCTCCGAGGTCAGAGTTGGGTCGTTGGATGTGTACCTGTTTCAACAAGCAGTAGTGTTTAGGTACAGGTACACAGGTTTAGGTACAAGGCTGGACAACCTGTACCTAAACAAGTTTGACCAATTATCTTTATCTTTTGAATCTCAGAAGAATTTTTGTGGACGTTTACTCAATTTTCTTTGACTTTGACTAAATTCCAATTGCAACGCAAACAAACAAACAGTAAGAGAATACAATGTGGACACTTGGTAGCTACCTAGCTGATATTGTGACCAAATACACATTCTCAATTTTCAACTCAAGTTTATCAATTGTCATCATTGATTCAGGATTTAGATATTTGTCTCCACTAGTGTTTTAATGTCTTTTCCTACAGGTTCACCAGATGTTTAGACCTGGACTATAAACATTCTTTCTATCATTCTATGTTTTACATTTAATTTGTTAAACTGTACTTGTCAGATCACTTTAGCCAAAACATAAAATAATAACAATTTAGAAGCAAAAAAAGAGAATCCCCTTCTGAGGACCCTATTCTTTTCAGCACCACTACCGTTAACACAAAAGTTTTCCCAGACCTTAGTCATGTACATAGGCGGAACTTTAGAAGGCTTGCAGTCGCCTGCGCTGCAGCCGAACGATGATGAGTCATGTACATAATGTACTTACACAGCCAGACCATTGACGATCTCCTCTGTAGCAAAGTAGTGGATGGTGATGCCCACTTTGACATCCGTATCAAACGTGAACTCCACATTGTACTTGGGAGAAGTTTCTTTCTCTTCATCCTCCTCCTCCCCTTCTTCCTCTGGCTCCGGATCATCAATTCTGAAGAGGGACAAAAGAAACTTGAGTTCCACGATCTCAGACCTTCGAAAAATGATGGTACCCTATATGACTCATGTATTATGCAAATATGGCCTTCATTTGGAACCCAAATAACACGAATGGTTAAAAAATTATAGCAAGTATATAACTATAGGTATCTCTTTGCAAAGAAGACTATTTCAGCAACCATTTCCAAAGTTTCCGACAAAAATGCCTACTGCAGTTTTAAAAAGAAGCCGATAGAAGGCCAAAGCTTACCCTCCTATTAATCCAAAACATAACCTTCTTGGAAAAGATGATAAACGTCAATATTGAAAGTTAATTTAATAAATCAATAATGCAGCTTCCAAAGCCATGTACATGCAGTTATGATGTGATTGCATAGAATAATTCATAAATGCATCAATAGTAAATTGATGAAAAGAAGCAATTAAGATTTCACAATCTCACTTCCACAGTAGCAACAACTTTTGAGTGCAGTACAAACTTTAGATACTAGGGGGCGCATGTTTACCATCATTCCCAAGGATGTGGTATTTGTGTTACCTGTATTATCTAAAGCTCTATTTACTACAAACCCTCTAAAGGGAAAACCATTGAGCGCAGAACAAAGCGTATAATAGAAGCGACCGTTTATAGGAAACACGGTAATCCTGAACGGTGTTTGATATCCATTGGTCGCTACAGTAAGACACGACATAATCCACGATATCTTTCTCTATCTGTTTTCTGATACTGCTATCCAGTATCACCTGGCACTTACATTCTTTGTTATCAATATTGGTTCTTTTCATGGAGGTCCTGAGATGGTACAATTTGTATTTGAACAGACCCTTCAACTAACCGAGTCACAATTATGTCATACCATCAAAACATACAGTTGCAAACAGAGCGCACGCACGGTTATACTTATATATTTCTTTACACAAAAGGGTACTGTAAATTCTTTTAATTTTGTAGTGGTCACGGTCAGGAAGAAAAGGGGGTTTTTGCAGTCTTTCAATATCATAGTCTAAACCATTCTGTAGTACAATAGCAATACATTGGAAACGTATACATTTCCGACGAAATGTTATGATGAAAATAAAAACATATGTTTCAAGATTAACAGTAGTAAACACACTTTACAGTAATGTTTGATAGACATGTTCTACATGAATGTTAAAAACAATCCTTAGTCAACTTTGCTGCCCTCACGTTTCTTGAGTTTACAGTTAAAACAAGAGCACCCAGCCAACATAACATATATAAGACTACAATAATAAAACAGACCACCGTTGGACTATTCTACAAGTTGAGATTCCAGCTATTTAAAAAGGACCCCCATTGACTGGTATAGGTTTTCTCTGTCGACCCTTTGGGGTTAGGTACACAGCGCGCTGCATAGCTGACAAACCTAATACTTCTGTATTGTTAGCTGGGGATATACCGACACCACAACATTCTGTAACTGAGCACTTTGCTTCAAAACAGACCCGTGTGTTGTTTTGAGTCGGGGACGAAAACAGTATTGTGGGTACCTTTAAACAGGGTGGCAATATTACACAACTCACCTTTAAAATCCATATGCCTAACAAATGGTTTAATACAGAATTAACTTTTACAGCAACAACTTTTTGGTTATGTAGTTGACAAGATCTCATATCAATGTGTTTTCTATGTAGCCTTTGAAGCGAGGTTGTTAAATAGAAGTCCATGTATAAAGGAGCAAATGTTATATTCACATTGAATTATGCAAAAGGTTGAAAATATTTGTAGAATGCAACAAAACTTTCAGTTCTGTGGTTGTCACCCGAATATCAATCATAACAGAACCATCTTCTTTTGCAAATTGTTGTCATAGAGTAATGATAAAGTCATAAACAACCTAGTTTTTGCAGATGTTTTCTAGCTTTTGGAGACATCTTAGAATAAAGAAACAAACGCTGAGAAGATAACCAGCCAAACATTTTGTTTTCTACAAAAAAGGAGGGCTATAAAATGCATATTTTTACACATATCTGAAAAAGAGAAAGCATTGACAGGTATGAAATCCATCCCCACACCCCTTCTCCATAACAAAATGGACTGACCCTCCCATACCACAGACCTACTCAATCATAACAATATCATAATAATATCGGGTGTATTTTGCAGCCAGTGAAATGAACTGCGCCTCTCCATGCCACAACCCTTCTCCATCATGAAATGGACCAGCCCAACATGCCACAACCCTTCTCCACCATGAAATGTACCAGCCCTACCAATGCCACAATCCTTCCCCATCATATAATGGATCAGCCCTTCCATCCCCTCCCCCTTTCTTCATCATGAAATGGACCAGCCCTCCCCACTGACTGGTAGAAGGACATCTGTAGAGGTCACCTGGGGGTCAGACCCATAATAGTAACAGGGCACCCTGTGTTTACCACCTCGGAATGTTGGTCCCTGGCCAGGTGGGACCACTTGTAAACACCAGCCCCTGTCTGTAATAAATAGGAGCCAATCATAGCTTTGTTGCTAGGCTAGTGGTGGAGACGCTATAGCCTTGGAGCTTTACCTTGAGCTTCTAGGCTCTAGGTACGAAAATTAGATGCATGTATATATACAAAAGTATGCACAATCTACTTGTGTCTATCTGAGTGATAGAATTTGGTATGTTGAGCAATTATCTTAACTGTGTCATGCACCATATACTTCAGGGAATGAAGGCATTGAATGGTCATTTTTAATGCCCAAAATGGACATGTGTCTTCTATTGAAAATACCCTTGTCTGCAATCAATTGAACTTAAGAACTACTACCTGATTTGCCAGATGCAACATTGATGCAAGACTGTAACTGGTTAAAACTTGACAGTAAGTGGAATAGAAGCTGACAGCAAGACTAAGAGATAAAATTGGCCTATTTAGTAGTAGCATGCAAGTCTGAGACAGTAACCAATAGCAAGAGATCAGTAATAAGTTGTCTTGTAGGAAAGCTTCAGTAATGGTCAGTAGTGTTACAGGAGTCACAGTAAAGCTGATTTACTGAAATGTTACTGAAATGCAACTGAAATGTCAGTAACTGCTGCATTTCAGTACATATAGTTTACTAAGGATAGGTAAAATCCAGCCAAGTTATGTTTTGCCTGTCCACAATACAAAAAAACACAGGTGATGTAACATACAATTATATATTTACTTTCATTCCATTTACATGCATTGTAAGCCTATCAATATATTTTTCAGATGTTCCTACTTGAACCTTTTCGAACTTGTCAGACAAAACGAGCTTTTAACATTTATGACAATAAAAATTCAAGTGCAGCCTAGACTGGATTTATTGGCTACCGCGCAACATGGGCAGTTATTATACATCACAACTGAAAAATACATTAATGCGTTTGCCTCATAAAACATCACCTAAAAGCGCAGACACCATTAGGCTATATTACAAAGGATTGTTTTTCTGAATCACTGCTGTTACTCATTACCATGATCTTTTCAGACTTCAGACTGGGAAATCTTTCAAACCTTCACCTTATATTGTTGTTTTAAACCAGATACAGGGACGCATGCCTAGAATTAATAAATAGGCATGCATAGTTCTTATAAAAATATACCAGTAATTTGCATTGCACTTATGCATGAAATCATTGTGAGAGTCAAGGATTGTTGGAAGAACCTGAAAAGAATAAAGAATATAATCTCAGCAATACAAATATTGATGAGATGTATATAATGTAGATATTAATACACTGATCACCATTCAAGCAGATTGGATTTTTAACCATAGAATGCCCTCTGATGCGACACGTTACATAACTTCAGCAATATAAGTATGCATGCACAACGCACTGCCATGGAGCAGTAAACAAGCCACTTCTGGTGGGGAGGATGTACAAGTGATGGAACAGCCACTGTCCAGTCCAGCTAGCTGAGTTTGTTCATGAGCATAAATCTAACCAAGTGGCCCAGTGAGCGGTGACCCCAAAACCTCGAAAAAGGGACAAATACATCCATAAAGCCTGGCATGCTCCTGCCAGGGCCAATAGGAGAGCTGCATAAACATGTTTATGTGCTGGAAATTACATTTTTGCCAAGTCAAAGTCAGAGCTCAAAACCTGTTCTTCAACTGAATTATTTGACGTTTTTGACGACTGAGGTGGATAGATTTTTTAGGAGTGCGTTTGATTTCATTTTTTTCCAAATTGTCTCCGACGTCAGTATTTTACATAGATTGTACCTCGTAGATATATTTCAAAACAAGGTACGTATAATACCAATCTTAGGAAAAACATCCATTACCTTATGTAGAATCTGAACAATCAAAACTTTAAAACAATGTCACTGTTCTTGTCATTTTTCTGCATCATATGTTGAATCTATCTTATTCACAGCATAGATCTATGAATGCAACTTTGTTGTGTTGTAAGAACATCTCAAAATATGTGCTTGGGAGTTTTCCCTAAAGGCTATCAATAAATGTAGGAAACTTCGTGTGGCTTGCCTTTGCTGGCGTATGATGCAGAGAAAATGCTGCAAACTACATCAGGGCTCGAAATTCATTTTTGGGAATAGGTGCACTGGTGCACCCAACCTAGAAAATTGGGTGCACCAAAATATTTTTGGGTGCACCACATAAAATAAAGTAGAATATCAGAATAACCTAATTACAAACGAACTAAATTAGTAATTTGAAACGAGCTCTTCAGAAATTGGAAGTACTATGACAGTCATTTTTATTATCTTTCTAACACATAGATGTCAAGAATATGGTGTTTACTTAGTATACTGAAATCTTAACCTACATAAGCCTATGAAAATATTTGGGTGCACCCTGTGCACCCACAGAAAATAATTGGGTGCACAGCTCCAATTTTGGGTGCACCTGGGTGCACAAAACCCCAGTATTTCGAGCCCTGTACATGTACTTGCAGATGTCAATCTTAATTGAGATGTTAAATTCAGAATATCTATAATATTGGTGCCAAAATCCCACCACACGTACATTTAAATTTGATGCACAACAATTACCAGAATTTCCACCTTCAAACACCTGACATCAGAAGGGTGTGGCTGTCCTATCACATCACACCTGTCCATAGGACAGGTACGTACCATCCTCAGAGGGGCGGCTACACTTGGTAACGGTATTGATCCACTATGAAATATTCATCCTTTCTTTGTCCTGCCAAGAGACAAATGCTTATAGCCTCACGGAAAAATCAATGGAACGTCCTTGAAGTAGGCCAGAATTGCATAATACTTCAGTTCACAGGGCTCGAAATACTGGAAATGCAGAAATGTTTGCGGTAGTTTTAGGTGTCACCGCGAACTTAAAACCACCGCAAACATTTTTCCATGACAGTATGAGACTGCTGTCAATGGCGCTACCACGAACTTAAAACCACCGTGAACACTCCATTTTTCCGCTACAGCAAAACTAAATCCCTGCGAACTTAAATGCATTTACAGTACCATAAATGCATTTACACTAATACAGTAAAATTGGTGTGGTGCAAGTAATTTCAGACCAAACTTGCACCAGCGCAATTACTTTTGTCCAATGTTACCACCATTAGAAATAATTCACACACACAAAGAATATTATCTGGCCTACATCTATTGATAGACAACATAAACAAATGGTAGAAAACTACGGATTTACTCTCAAAAGTCAGGAAAATCTCAATAAAAGATTTCAAAACCTGAATTTGTCCTGCAATGCCGTAGAATTCTGCTAGAAGGCCCATCATTGAACTTGACCTTCGTTTTCCCAACCACTACCCACCTACCAAATATCATGAAGATCCATTCACAGCTTCTTGGGTTATGCTATCCAACAATACACACATGCAACCAGGGTTGGACAAGTTTTCTAAAATTGACTTGTCCTATCGGGCAAGTACTTACTTGCCCGAACCAACTTTTCACTTGCCCGAAATCTAAATGACATTTTTCTATCTATATTCATGGCCTTCAATGGAATTTTTGTTATTGGCTCTATTTTCTGTGTTAATCAATGCTTGATGTCATGACTTTGAAAAGTAGCAAGTACATCAAAATCTCACTCAATGGAGAAAAGCTAACTTGTTCGATCGGGCAAGTGGGGAAGGACATGCACTTGCCCGATTGGCATTTTCACTTGCCCGGGACTATAGGGCTAGTGGACTTGTTTATCCCTGGCAACCACAAACAGTAGCGAAAACATTACCTTCTTGGCAAAGGTGATAAAAGTTCACTGGCCTCAATGACACAAACATATAGCGACAGATTGTGTAACCTCTGCTAGTGTGAGCTATAATAATAAACATTACAAGAACGTGCTCTTTAAAGGATTTCAGTGGCACTACAACAAATACCATAATCCAATCAAGTTTCTAAAGATCAGTGGTGTTATTCTTCTTCCTATATTCTAAGTCCTACTCCCACAGAACCTACCTGACTAGTCTGAGGGAGTCCTTTCTGATGTTGACTAGGCTCTTCAGAGTCTTGGTTGGTTCATTTGGCTGGGGGGCTGGGTAGGGAAACTGTGGAAGAAAACAGAGAGCATCTAGACATGTTGTTGTTTGTAGCTGAGATGCTTTCATTTGTGTCTGAATGTTGAATACAGCAAAATACATAATACATAATAGTTTACTCCAGTACTTCTTGATATAGATTTTGCTTCAAGAGAAGGCTCTCAAATTGATAGTACCTTTTTCTTTACTCCAGGACAATCAATCCAAAATATGCTTTTTCCTTTGCAATGGTGTAATAATTGGAGGAATGACCAAGTGGACTGAGTGTTCACCTTTCATTCCGCCAGTTGTGAGTTTGATCCCCGGCCTTGTTATACCGAAGACTTTTTTAAATGGTACATGCTGCTTTCTCTGCTTAGCACTCAGCATTTGGGAAAGATGGTAGTTGAACACACACTTCTAGTTTTACCAGTGGACTAGTCCCTCCTGTAGTGTTGTGTGGCCTATGGCTACAGGAACAGAGATGTGTGCCGTCCTATACACCATCTGGTACAGGAAGGACTTTAACATGCAATAGTACATAGAGGAAACTTCTCTACCTAGCTGGAAAACTTACCGGTAGTGGTCTGTTCCCCAGGAAGTTGAGGTCGGAGTTTTCTCCAAACAGGTAGGCCTCTGGTTGGGTGGTATCGAACCGCTCCCCTCCCATGATGAAATGGCTGCCAAAGTAGCATCCTGGTAGTAAAAAACAAATGTTTAGTTAGAGGTATCTTTCTAATTTTCTGAACTTTGGTTTTTTTTCTCATATTGAAAAATTACATTTCAGTTCTTACTTAGGTGCAATAATTTGAACAATTGTACACTCAAGACACAATCCTCCATCAGTTAAGAAATTATAAAATATTGACCAGTGGTAATTTTAGAACCCATCAAACCACAAACATAATGCTATATGTCTTAATACTATATTGATTAATATATTGATTCAAGCACAAACTTTAAACACTGTGAATGTCTCTTTTCTCTCCTAGTCCTACCATGATATTGTGAACATGAAATGCTTCATAATATTTCCTTTGTATCATGTATCTACTTGCGATATGCAACACAGTCAACACTACTTCATAATATAGATCATAACTCAAGATTTCATACTTCATAATTGTAAACTCTATGAAAATGAGTAGTTAACTGGAAGAAAAGATTTGGATAAATAGCTGATTTAAAGACAGTAATAACTTGGAAGTTGGGCAACCTGAAGTATTGATAACAACCTGAAGTATTGATAACAACAAGCTTTTGACTAAAAAAAGTATCTTGAGCACTGAAATTGTCACCCCTAGTAACTGTGTTCCTCAAATGATCAAAGGTATGTTCCATACTTTCACAGTGTGTTGTAACATATGCATAGTGCCATGTTTTCCTAACCTCTCTGAACTGTGTGTTTGAATAGATTTGTTTAAAGGAAACCCCTATCTGCTTGGATCTTAAGTCCAAGACCATAAGTTTCTGAAGAGATAACCACTAACCACACTCAGAACATTTGAGTATAAAGGTCAAGAATGACAAATGCGTATACCCTGTTGGAATGTTAGAACATGCCTCAAACTAAACTGTGATGCGTTTGGGGATTACGCGTTCAGTTGGAATTGGATGTTTCTATACTGTCTTTTTATTGATGTTATGTCTGTTAAATTTTAATCCCTGGGCGACAATGTATACATATTATGATGTAATCCAACATGGCACATATGAATTATCATATCCTTTGCAAAAGCCTACATAGGCTACATTCTAAGATTTACTTCAAGACCAATACCTTTGAATTTATTTTTCCTAGACTCTGTTTATCCCAGCAACTAAAGAATGCACTAAATCTAAGTTATTCTAACTTGATAACATTTTGGTCATTTCCCTGGCAACCAACAGCTGTCGGCTACATACGGATACGCAACGTACAAAAAACGTTTCATCACCAGAGACAACTTTTCAGATGGCAACAACTCATTACTAAAACAAAGAGCACGATCCTGAATAGACAACTACAGATTTAATCTAATCATTTCTGGAGACAAATTTTGAACAGCCATCGGTTAATAAAAAGCAGCTCTCACTACGGTATTAAGTAGAGAGGAAACATCACAAACAGTTTTATAAAACGACCCCTATGAGATTTTGAAAGTGGACTAGTCTTAGCAAACTTCCTTGTGGTTTCTGAGAAGGCAAGTAACTTTGTTATGAAACTGTCACAGACAATAATGCATGGATATTAATGGTAGAATTAAGTAGAGTATGGCCTTTGGGTATTATTTGCATCAGAATACTTTGTCACCTTCACAGGTAACCAAAACAGGTAAGATTTCTCCCACCTGATGAAATTAAGCTTTCTGCAGCCTTAACATCACCATTCAGGGCTTGAAATTCATTTTTGTGATTAGGTGCACTGGTGCACCCAGCTTAAAAAATTGGGTGCACCAAAAAATTTTTGGCTGCACCACTTAAATTTAAGTGATAGCCTAATAACAAAACTTAGTTACAAGCTATTTTATTATTTTTCTAACACTTAGATGTCAGGAATATGATGTATACTAGTATACTTTGATATCTTTACATACACAAACGTAAGAAAATATTTTGGTGCACCCTGTGCACCCACAGAAAATAATTGGGTGCACAGCTCCAATTTTGGGTGCACCTGGGTGCGTACTCGACCCACTCGAAACAGTTTGATTTATTCGAATGGAGCCCGTGTGATAAGCCCGAGCCGTACGGAAAGTTATCAGCCGGTCCGGAACACCTGTATCGAACGTTTTCGCGTCACAGGTATGACATAAAGTAGAGTACATTGTATGGCCTTTGGGTATTATTTGCATCAGACTACTTTCTCACCTCCACAGGTAGACCAGGCAGGTAAGACTTCTCCCACCTGATGAAATTAAGCTTCCTGCAGCCTTAAGTCTACTGATCCATCCTCAGAGATTTGCCAGGTCACACCTCAACCTCCACTCAAAATAACTCAAAATTTGTGTTTTTTTTTTTTTTTTCATGATATGGCAGTATTATGGCATCCGGTGAAATCATGAAAGTTCAGGGCTCGAAATTCATTTTTGGGATTAGGTGCACTGGTTCACCCAGCTTAAAAAATTGGGTGCGCCAAAAATTCTTTGGGTGCACCACTTTAAATTGAAGTAATAACCTAGTAATAAAACTTAGTTACAAGCTATCAAATTCTTAAACAATACCATGATAGACATTTTTATTATCTTTCTAACGCTTAAATGTCAAGAATATGGTATAGACTAGTATACTTTGATATCTTCACATACACAACCCAAGAAAATAACTGGGTGCACAGCTCCAATTTTGGATGCACCTGGGTGCACATGCACCCAGTATTTCGAGCCCCCAAGTTGATATTACCTTACTACTGCTTTATTCTTTGTTCTTTAATGTTCCACTGTATAATGTATGTCTGTTTGATGGCACCCAACATCACCATCGCTGCCTGGGATGCCCTCTGTACTGCCTTGTTGCAATCTCAATAAAATAAAATTAAGTGCTTTGAACAATTTGTGACATCATTTCTTTGCCCTGACCTTGGTCCCGCCAGAATACCAAGTGTTGTGACAGACATAAAACCCTTGTGTTATTAGCATTTCCTGAAATAGGCTGACATTTAAAGATGTGAGATCTACATTCCTGCTTCTCTTGTAACAGGGCCTGATCTTTCACCGGAATTGAACCTAAGCCCATATCCGTTTCCTGGAATTCTTTCATACCCCAGGCTGGTGGTAATAAAATCAGGGGATAGAAATGTGGAAGGAAAGCAAATCTTCAACATGCGACCGTCCAAAAATCGATCCTCCTTATAATACTTAGTGAGGGTCTGCATTCGGTATCTTTTGATTTCTGGTAATTGGTAGGGAATACTGTTTTATTCATAAAATTATTAGCGAAGCGACCAAACGTTGCATACTTGCCTTCCTTGATTTTAGTGTAATACGTAGGAGGATATTCTGGAATCCCCCCATTCAGACCCTCATAGTACCAGGGTCAGATCTCTCACCCAGAATGAACCTAAGTCCATATCTATTTCTTGGATTTGATCCATTACCCTAGCTGTTACAGTAGAAGCCAGTTAATTGCACACCAGATAAACGCACACTTCTGTTAACTGCACGGAATACCAAAATCCCAAACCAGTGCAGTGCAGCTGGATAACTTCGCATTATTGCAGCAGCCCGATAATTGCATGAAACACACTGGCAAATACTGTAAATGCAGAAATGTTTGCGGTGGTTTATGCCCACGGTTTTCGCGGTGGCCACTTCCCCATGAAATGAAAACCACAGCGAGCATTTTTCCATTATAGCTTTTGACTATGCCGATATCGTGAACTTAAAACCACAGCGAACACTCCATTTTCCCGCCACCGCGAAAGGAAATCCCCGCAAACTCAAATACATTTACAGTAGGCTGTGCAATTAAACAGCTTCTACTAACTGTAGAGATAAAATTAAAATATTAAGGTTCGATACTGCAACATGCGACCGTACAAAAACCTATCCTCAGTCAGGGATCGAAATACTTTTTTTTTTGCTACATGCAAAATTGCAAGTTGGCAAAAATTGTACATGTAACTTGAAAAACTTACATGCAAAATAGAACTAGGTGGCGATCGCAAAGAGGATCACTAGCTTGAATCGGCAAATTTTGATTACCGTACATCTAGTGAAGGTACCGAAGAAAGTTATCAGCAAAAACAAGAAAAGGAAAAAGACAGGCATCCATATGTCGTTCTGTCTAAGAGTAGGGTGTCTAATTCCTCAGTATTTTTACTATAGGCCAGGTATTTTCAACAGGATAGCAAGTTCAGAATATTTTTACATGCAAATATTGACAATTATGTGCAAATTGCAAGTAAAGTATGTGTATTTCGACCCCTGTCAGTCTTTCTAGACAAGCCGTTATCTTTATGTATACCATTGAAATTCCAGGCACATTCTGTCTCCTTCGCACCAAAGGCTCGCCTGAGCCACAGAATCGATCATCGCCAGGTCATTAGGTCTGCCCGAGGTATGGTATAGGTTCTGGATATTATGTAAGGCCATCTGCATTCTGGCAGTGGTAGTGTGTGCGATATGCGATGTGTCAAGGGCTTACCACTCCTGAATAAACAATGGCACAGACACTGCAAAAACAGTGTGGCTCTGATTCACTTCATGTAACAAAAGTATAAAAGAAATTGTGGTATAGAGACCTGGGGGTTGGGTATATCACCATAAAAGTTAAGCTTGTGATTGTGCCGATAACATATGGTAGCAGTACCAGACTAATAAAACCCACAATATTAACATAGTACCTAATATTTGATTGGAAACTAGTGTTATATATACTTTGAGACTGTACATGCAATTAGCTCTCGGGCATGATTTTCAAAATAAACAATAAGTAGACAAACAGCTGTTAGGGAACCCAAACCAGGGCTCAAAATACTGGGTGCATGTGCACCCAGGTGCACCCAAAATTGGAGCTGTGCACCCAATTATTTTCTGTGGGTGCACAGGGTGCATCCAAATATTTTTATAGGCTTATGTATGTAAAGATATCAAAGTATACTAGTATATAGATTTTTTATCATATTCTTGACATCTAAGTGTTAGAAAGATAATAAAAATGTCTGTCATGGTACTTGTTTAAGAATTTGACAGCTTGTAACTAAGTTTTACTATTAGGTTTTTCCGACATTCTACTTAAAATTTAAGTGGTGCACCCAAAAAATCTTTGGTGCACCCAATTTTTTAAGCTGGGTGCACCAGTGCACCTAATACCAAAAATGAATTTCAAGCCCTGCAAACCTTCACCACTTACTTACTACCCAAAGAGCTATCTACAAACATCATATCCACAGCATGTCAAGAACTAAAGATATCAAAATTAGAAGTTCTGCTGCAATGCCGTAAAGAGCCGCCAGGAGGCCCATTCTTCGATTTCACAAACACTTCCCACCTATCAAATATCATTAAGATTCATCCATGGCTTTTTGAAAACATACAGATACACACAGCCACAAATTCACAAAAATTGGCATCCAATACATAATATGATGATGAAATATGATTTGGATTGTACAATGTCTACAAATGTAATGCTAGTTCATCTTTTTCCACCGGGTAACCTATCTCTGTTGTACCGTATTTAGAGACACGATTTAAGGGGATATCAAGTCTGCAGACAATGGTTTCAAATCGTGATATTTTGAATATAAAGCAGTTTGAAACCACATCCGATATCCCTAAATACCATTTCTATTAACAATGGATATAGGTTACCCCGTGGATAAAGGTGAACTAGTGTTACCAGTTTTCAACTCCAAACCAAGCCATTGATAAACATGTACAATGTTATCTACCTCCACAAGTCTTGTGTGACTAATGTGAACAGACAAGCCAGAGAAGAGAAAGGCTTGGGAGTCTTCACAGTCCATTTCCTTACTTCAAAGACCTCCAGTTCAGATGTATGTGGGAACAGGTGTTGACAGCTGACCATGCCTATCTAGGCCCTGAGGCAAGACCTGGCCAACAAATTTCCCATAGGCTTTGGCTAGAACCATGTATGTGTGTACTACTGGATAATTTAGGAAGGGAGTGGGCTAGTAATAGAGGTTTGGTAATGTCTCCATCATTGGCCATTGGCAAGGATACTTCTAATAGTATTCAGTATAGCACCTAGTTATTTACGCTTATTGAAGCTTGGGGCAAAAGTAAATGCACTGCCTATCTCTCCGCAAATATCTTGACCTTTTAGCAGTGTTCTCTGTGTCTGTGTGCAAGCATGATAACTCGAGAACTCCAGAATGGATTGTCTTGATACTTTGTATGTGGATATAGGTCTTGATGACACCGCAAATTTACTACATTTTGAGCTCTCTAGCTGCTTTCTATAGTACTGTAGTAGGACTTTTTGATATCTCATGTTCTGGGCAAGCTATGGTAGCAAATTTTGGTTGGTAGGTAGCTCTTGTAGTCAGGAAGAATTAATATACTTTTGGGCCCTCTAGCAGCTTTCTTTGTAACTGCAGGGGGCATTTCAATTGCCAACTTTGAAACAGGATAAGACTATCTCAGAAACCTGTCCCTGCCGTGGGATGGAAATTACCTTGTTGTTGGCATATACAAAACTTTCACCGCATCTTTCTTTTTTACTCTGAACTTCATGACATGAAATTGCTGAAAATTATTTTCATCAGCTAAAAATTATAATGAATTCACATCAACGGAAAGCAACAACATGCATGATGGGCTCCCATAATAAGTGGGACAGAAAAATTTTTAATCCAAGCTACATTTAAGGCCACACCAATTTAATTTCTTGGTTCACGGATTCGCTCGCTCCTATTTTTTGGAAAAAATAAATAAAAATAAAAATTACTATTCAGCAAATTTTCACCATTAATGAAACCATTCACCAACTTTCTGGTGTAGCAAATTGGTCTTTATATTATAAGCTCCTTAAAGTGTGGGTACAGGTGCTGTTACTGTACAATAATAGTGTTTTTGTACTTTTTTCAAGCTGAAAACTTGTTTTCTTTATGTTTGGAATAGCCGTCGCCTTTACCCCAACCATTTTACAATTTTTTATTTTTTTATTTCGCCCTCTCGCTCCATATTTTTTATGAAAAAATCCGTGAACCAAGAAATTAAATTGGTGTGGCCTAATGACAGCCTTGCAAACTACGGTCTGATAGACAAATACTCCCCAGTCATGTGAATCAAAACAGACAACAACATTTCTTTATCAGAGTTCAGACACCCTTTGCTTCCTTCCATCTCTTGCAGACACGTACGCACTGATGCATAGACAAGAGCCCACAACAAAGTTGAGTGCTTTCCAAAGACAATTCTAGTCATTATCAGACACCTTTCTTCTTCAAAGACTATCTGTGCCATCCCAGTGGTCAATCCTTTTGGCAAATTGTACGCACAAGGCTACCTCATTATGCGAGCATGAGTAGAGATAAGTGTTTGTTTACATCTACAGTCGGTATGTAGAGTAGCGTATCTGGGCCAAGGCCTTTGCCTCTTCAACAAACCAAACCGACTTTGCCATCAATCATACAAGATCGGGGCTCAGATATTTTGCCACTGTGTAAGGCAGGTTTAGGTACTAAGTTTTAGGAACCCAGTACGCGTACCAGTGTAGGATAAGGTGTTATCTCACTGCACTTGGGGAAACGGTGGGGCACTGTGGGGTTGTTCACTGCAACACTGTTTTGTTATTTTCACCATTTTTTTAACAATCTAGACATTGCGTAATATTGCGTATGATTTAGAAGACAACACAAAACGTAGAAAATTTGTTCTTCATCCCTGAATCTTCGAACCCCGCAGTGTCGCACCGGTGCCCCAAGTGCAGTGAGATACCACCTTTAGGTGCAGGATGACATCAGAAACTTGAGAAAGAACTGCTCAACTCTAGTTTTACCTACACTAACCTGCACATACAGGACTTGGTGGTATCTACAGTATTTCAAGCCCCAAACTAAATGCTTTACCGTTATGTTCTACTCACTGCCCTGCCAATTTACAAGACTTATCTAATTCAAACGGAAACAGAGAGGGACGTAACAACTGTTACTTGCTTGAGATAAATATGTATTCTTGCATTGAAATGAATCAAAAGTAAAATCATATTCCATCTCCTCTAAACATAAAGTTCAGACATGAATATATTCTATACTCTGATTACAATTTTATACCTGCAATTTTCAGTTTGGAAATAATAAAATCAAAATCAAATCAATTCCAACAAATTCACCTTGAAATTTAAGTATTATTAATAAATAGTTAAAATTATATATACAATCGATATGGATGTCTTAAATCTTAAATAGCTCAACAATCATGTCACAGCATCAGTATAAAATCAAATCAGCTCTCCCAATGATAGTCATAAATAGCAAACAATTATGTCATAGCATCATTACAAAATTAAATCAGCTCTACCTCTGATAATATCCATTCATAGACTAATAATTAGAATTGATAAAGCAGATGGTAAATTTTGCATGATGTACATGTATATCCAGGTTCGACAAATATTCATTACACATCATATAGTATAGCAAGGACCATGTAACATACAACACCCAGCTACAATAATTTAGACTACACACAATTATCACAGATTGAAAACCTGACCATGATTATCTGCATTCACAATTCCTATTTAAAGCATTGATTATTCCGACTCTTTCCATTCGTCTTCGCTTTCGTACAGTTCGTCGGAAAACGAGCACAAGCTGTCCTCCGACGAATCAGTCTCGTCATCGGTTTCATCGTTCTCGTAGTCACTGTCGATGTACAGCGCCGGGATGGCGAACTGTAGTCGTGGGTCACCACCCATGGTGACTCCCCTGGGTACCTTACTCAGGTGGTTTCTATACGTCAGGTTGCGTCCGAACGGTCCGGGGATGTCGTCGATGCAGATGTTTCTCTCCTTCCCGAGAACGGCGCGGCGGTACAGCTCATGCATGTACGGTAACTCCTCTGGCGGCCCCTCGTAACGATGGGCGACTTTGTACGCGAGACTCGGCGGGTTGCCTCCCTTAGAAACCCTCATACTGGATGAACAGGAGTAGTCTGATATTTCCGTGTCAGCCGGAAGGATTTCGTACGAGTGTAGCAAGTCGATGACTTGAGACAGCGGTACCATTCCCGCGTGCATTCCAACCACGATTAGCGTACACTCGTGGGGTTCGATAAAGCGAAACCTCAGCCTCGTTTCCGCGTCCGTCAAGAAGACGTACGTACCGGGCCACCTCCAGCCAATCGTGCACGGGCGCTTCGTCTGTCGTTTCACCTTTTCCAGATTCACCGCAAGAGGCTCGCGTAGTACCAGCGATACCGAGTAGAAAAACTCGTCCAACTGTACATCAGTAAAGAAGGACACGAGATCCTTCTTAACTGTCCGAGGAAGTTGAAGTTCCTTGATAGCAGCACTAATACATACTTGATCCCCACTATAAGCCTTGAACAAAATATCACCAACTGAATGCACGCAAATATCGAAAAGACTTTGGGCTGGCATAGTGGAAAATTAGTGACAAAGTAAGACAAGTATAGGAAAATCAATTCTACAGGACTTTCACAATGCACCTGCTGCTAAGGTTCAATATTCAAAACACGTACACTGCTGTGAGTACAATAAACCTCCTACTAGCACCGTGCACACAATTGTCTGTGTTGAAGCTGGTAAAAAATCTTCTAGTTTATCCTCTAAGATGTGATGAAAGCTCTGTCTTTCTCTGGTCATGTCCTCGGAAGATAGAGTAGAAGAAGTCACTGGGCCCACAGACAAAGACAATACTTGGGAGGGCAGCATACACACAAACACTGTGACAGGTCCTTTCTTCTCTCACGCAGCAAAACACACCGGGGCCTGAGACTTCCTTTTCTGCTTGAGCGCTGTAGCAGGCACAAAGAGGGTGGCAGCAGGTCACAGTCAAAGGCAAAGAAGCACAGTAAAATCCAACTCCAAGGAAGAACTATCTCCAAACGAAAGAAAACTCTTCGGGCTTCAAGCAGCATGCACACATGTACAATAAAGGCACAGACTGGCCCACTAACACCCCTGGTGGAGGGAGTTACTATATACAGACTACAAAATTAGCATGGGTGGCAAATGAACAGCTGGGTGGCAGTTGTCTGGGTTCATGAATTAGTCAAACAACAGTTGCCAGTCCTGAAGATCAGCTGTTTACAAAAGAACGGCTTGGAGGAGGTGCTAAGACACTGCCCATTGTCTTGGTACTTGACACACAAAAGTAAATACTGTACACCTTACCATAGGTGTAACTATCCAATGAATTCCGATCAAACTGATGTACTATTGCTTTACATACTCAGTGATATAAGGATCGTTGCTAGAGGCAAGTCCACAATCTCCTTGTATATTTATATCAAGGCAGTTCAAATAAACATTTGTCCCTTCTTGTTTATTTTAACCCCCTTGATTATGTTATATGTGAATATTTTGAAGTACATGCACACTGTAGAACGTGAGGTGTATAACTTCTTAGTGTTAAGTACACATAATTTCAAGCTGTCAGTCTCACTTATAAGTTAATCAAATAAGGAAATGATCTAATTAGTTGCTATTATAATATGCATTAGTTATCGATGAACCTCTAAGTTTAATAATACAGGGAAAATATAGTACAATTCTTTGCAAATTCAGATCACTATAGTATAATTCATGTTTTAACATCAATATTGCCTGACAATTTCTGCAACTAGTATGAAGTAGAACATTGAAAATCTGAGTTTCCTTCTACCGCAAAAACCAATGAGGACTTTTCAACCCAAAGTCCTTTTCAAAAGAGTTACTGGTATGACATTTCTGCAATAACAGAAATTGCGTAGACAAGTCAAGTGACTGCAAAAATTGTGCATAAATACTAATATAGATCTGCTTACTGTGGCAGTTTTCAGATTAAAGATGCTATCTATATGATTTATCCAAAATCGTTTAAGATAACCTAAATCTTACCAGCAATCACCAAGTCAACATGAACATTTATGTAGAAAGTAGATAGACAATGTACTGTATACCAGAGAAAAGTGAAATAATGCTAACAACTGTAGCGCCACTGGAAACCATAATTTGAAGAAAAATGTTGCACAAGATGTCTTTTACTTTTGGAAGATACCTCATGCAGTTCAGATGGGATAATTTTATACCATCATATCTTAATGATGAAAACTTGTGAAAGCAAGTGCCAAGCAGTAGCTTTTTAAAGATGGAACCAAACATTTCATGATCTTCAAAATTTGCATAGTCTCATTCTAAAGGTCAGATGTGTTAGCCCCAAGATACAAACAGAAGCTGTTAACAAATATCTTTTCTATTAGGAATCAGTGAGATAATAAACAAATTTCAATGCATAAATTATGCATTTAAATTTGTTTATTATCTCTGATAAACATGCTTAATGTCCAAGGCCCCAAGGCCCAAGCAGATGTCTGGGTGAAAGATCCAAATGTTTCCTAACCCCTTGGCTTCTCTGACAGAAAGGGGAGGCGAACTGTCAAACTCAGAGAAGCCATGCCGCCAGAAAACATTAGCATTTTCGCCTTCACATCTGCTTGGAGATTAACACACCGATTTCAATTTGTTATTGAATGCCAATCATTCAATCAATCAAATTAATCAATCAATCAATCAATCAAATCGTCTGTCAGTGCTTAAAGCATTACAAAAACAAGAAGACTGAAGTGTGATGTAATGGAAGAAGAAGAAGAGTGGTGTAATGCAGTTGACAAAATTGTATTCAAATACATGTTATATTGTTATCAAAGTAAAGCTAGTCTTGAGTTTTGGGACTGGAGGTGACTGATAATTATCAAGTTTGTTTTATAAATCAGATTTTTATAAGTGTCTGCATGCCACTTTTATGATCCTGGCTAACCCTATGATGGCTTTCCTTGCAACTTTTGGAGAAAAATTAGGCTGCCCACGGCCCCACGCTATACAGAAAAGTGGCATCCTGGATGCCAGACAGCTTCCAGGGCCTGATAACTGAGTAAGATCATGATAAACATTATAGATCATATTGATTGAGATCGGCCTATGGGGTCTGGAATCCAGACCTGCCTGGTGAAACACGTGCGTGTCTGCGACCACCACACATCAGAAATGCTGTTTGCGAACTATGATGACGATGATGGTGCCGTGACTGCTGTCTTATTCACCTAAATTGTAGTTCGGCAACCCTATTTTTTGCGTAAAAGCCTTCCTTGATTTTAGCTTAACTTACTAGCACTTCTGCATTCAGCACAAAGCATTGTCGTCAGCACCCAAAAAACTACCCCCCTTTTCTCGTTTATGGCATCTTGCCTAAGAATATGTGAGATATGTACAGAAATTATATTTCTATCTTTTAGGCAACCTCCTTGGTCCAATTAAGATCAACATAAACATGGTGTTTGTTGATGGTGAGTCTTACCAATTGTCCTTGATCTTGCCAATAATTTTGTCTAGATGCTCACTATAATAATCATTTCTCCTACAAGCATATCTAATACTTAATCTGAAAATTATGTAAAGAACTAGCAGAAAGGTTTCATAAGGTTGGTACATGGTGAGTCTAAGGATTCATCGTATTTTCGTCCTCATAAATATGACCATGTGTCATGACAAATCTTTATACCTATACCCTACTTCTAAACCTAGAATCCATCAAACCCAAATCCCTCAAAATTAGAAATTATGCTGATATTCCCTCTACGAAAACCATACTATACAAGTTCAACTAAGTCCTTCTTCCATAGACTAGAGCGTAAATTTTAGGACATTTTCTTACCTGATTTGGGGGGATATCTGTAGGCTGAATTCGCCGCGATGTCTAACTCTTCTACACCAGCGTTTTGCCTACTTGTGAACGCACCCATCTTCCTTCTATCTATAGCACTCTAACATCTATACAGATGCGCAATTATGTCAAAATGTTCACTGTAAGTTTCCCATTTTTTCTGGCTTCCTGGAGAAAAATAAGATGGCGGACGTCGATATGCTAATTAGCAATCCCACAATTCATCCTTCCTTTCTTTGTTTATGTTTGTCTGGGGCACATGATCAATGGACATTTTTGTTTTCACCGATTTCAGACCCTTCTTTTAGATTATTTCATGTCAGTGAGACGAATTTAGACCCACTACATTCAAATTTCAGCTAAAAAATATCAACTAAAAAGCGGGAAAGAAGATATCTTTATAATTTCACCTAAAACCACATGTGGCACAAATTAACCGTTTCATCCCCATAAACTCCAATGACATTCACACTACTGCGTCACGTATGTTAGAGAAATAGTCAACAATGATAAATACATCTGTTTTTAGTTTGATTGTTGAGATTTTTGGCGTTCACGGTCGTAATTTCTTCCAGAATGTTGCGGGAGGGAGAGCTATTCCCGGAAGAGCGGTGGCGGGAACACGCCCTATTTTAAAGTTGACCAATCAGAGGGCAGGAAGTGCGATTCCAGGTGACGTCACTGCCATCAGGCGATTGCGTGCTGAAGAAATAGGGACAACATTTCGCCGTGGAGCTGTGGAGAAGGGACACTTTAGACCCCAAAAATCTTAGATTTTAGCGATGGGAGACAACTTGAGAGAGCACGTTATGATCAACCAGTTCGTCATGACGGCTGGCTGCACGTTTGACCAGGCCAAGACGCTACTTCAGAAGGCCCACTGGCAGTTTGAGGTGGGTGGCAGCGAGCAAAAATACGATCTAACATGGCGTGTATTTGTTTTCATCATGGACACTGGGTCGTTTGTCAGTATTTTGCTTTGACATATTTATCTGCCTGACTTCTACCACCCTTCTCTTACAGACTGCGCTAAGTATTTTCTTCCAAGAAGCTGTACCCAACGCTCACGGACACCATGGCGGGCATCATCCGGTAAGTTTAAAGCCGGGTTTTCGAGAGGTTTCGTCTGTGTTTTTGTTTTCGGAATGTCGTCCGTGCATTCATGGGCTTTACAATGACGATGCATGGCGATGTGGGCCCCCAGGGGGCTTTGGCAAGGCGGCAGTCTCTTTATTCAGCCCCAAATCCGCCAAATAAAAAGATTTCCTCACATCTGTCACCGTTTTAGCCTCGTAGACATCGTAATCCGTGAGTTTGTGGGCCGTCGTTCGGTTCTGTCTGCCTTTGTTGATGTTTTTGGACGGAACCCCACCCCCTACGGGGCCTGTCCACAACACACGGCAGCCATGTTGGTTTCCCCTTTTGCAAATCATTTCTTTCTCCTCTCAGTCCCTCTCTACTCTTTTAAATTCCTCAACTATGAAGACTTTATTCAGAATTACTAATATGCCTGAATTGTTCAATTGTTTCATGTATGAACATGTGGCATTGTTGATGTAACCAAGGGGGTTTAAACAGAAAAAAGGCAGTTATTTAAATTTTTAGTGTATAGGCATGCAAGTCATAAATTTAAGGGTGCCGGTGTCCAAAATATAGAATCTTTTCAGAAAAAAATGTGCCTTTTTTTGAAAACGTTTCAGTATAAGTCTAATTGCTTTCACGAAATCTGTCTAAAAGGGTTTGAATATTCAGGAATCTCTGGAGACTTGCAAATTTGTCCCAAATTTGTTCTGCCTTTGATGTGTAGATGTGGCTATCCCACAATTCTTCTTCCTGTCTGGTGATGATTCAACTGATGTTGTCATCACGTTGTGATTTCAGCGCCGTAAAAACAAATAAAGAACTCCCGGGCGTAAAACAATTGGCGGCGGCATCGATTGATTTCAATCAGTATTGATTTCATAAAACATGAAAAAAAATATGACAAAGTTTCTATTTTTTGTCGTGGAAGATTGTATCTTTTATTCGTCTGTCAAAGTTATCCAGATTTTTAAAGATGATTGCATTATCTCAAAATCAGTTATCCTGTTTCTTTCAATAACACAGAAATTTGCGTTCGTTACGAAACCCTTTAAGAAAAATCAATATTATTACGCATACTTTGTGTTCAAAGAATCAATGGTGTGATTGCGTTTATTCACCGAGACCAATATCTGATGGGTCCCAACCTTGCTTCTGAAACATAGAAATTTCTTTCCCATTCAAGTAGGTGAGGGGTTGGGAGTCTTCAAGATTGGTTATGGTTTCTTGGAAGGTGTTTTGGTTGATAGTCTGCCAACTGCAACCTTGTGTCGTCTGTGGTTGATACAAACATTGGCAGGAAGGACGTTCAACAAAGGCAGCTCTTTCATGTCCCCCCAACCAACCAACATTCAATCACATGCAGTTGATTGATTTACTAATAATATGGGATGGGAGTATGAAAGATCTACTTGGAACAGTAATCTGTAGCGAACTGTGGTTGTTGCAAACATTGATACGAAGAAGTTAGGACGATCAACAAAGACAGCTCTTTTGTGTTACCGTACCCCAACCAAACAAGAATCGCATGCAGTTGAGTGGCTCACTTAAAAACATATTATAGGAGTATGACACTTCCATTTGGAACAGTATTCTTTATGCCCGTAAGAACTGTGGTTGTTACAAACATTGATACAAAGACAGCTCTTTTTTTTTTGCCATACCCGACCAAATAAGGTTCACACTTGACTGGCTCACTAAGAAACATATTATACGAGTATGACACTTCCATTTGGAAGAGTATTCTCGATGTTTGTAAGAACTGTGGTTGTTATATACATTGGTATGAAGGACTGTCAACTAAGACAGCGCTTTTGTGTACCCAAACCGACCACCATTCACATGCAGTTCGCTGACTCACTAATCACATTATGAGAGTATCTATTGAGAACAGTATTCTATGACCGTAAGGACAAATGTTTTAAGATGTTGAGTTTAGGATAGCCCCTGTTATTTCCTGTTAGCCAGGGTGCATGGTTGGCCTGTAGCCAGCTTCCATGGACAAACATAGCCATCCAAAGGTCCCAGCAGAAACTGGACCCCTGTTTTTAAACGTCATTGTTTAGTTTTAGGACCGCTGCATTCATGTTGTTGCCAGTGTCTGGTACTAGTTAAGCCCTTTAAGAATATGATTGTGTTTGCGGTAGGACGTGTTGTACAGTTCTTTTTAAAATGAGATTATAAACTAGAGCTTGTATCGAAGGAATTGAATAAGCCAGGTAATGTATACATGTACATAGAGTGACGTGGACGACAAACATATATAAACACTGGAGGATACGCACTTTGTATAACATATAAGAGGAGAGGGGGAACTGTCATTCAACCCAGAAATGTTTGTTTGGTTATGGCTGAGCATTATCATCAGAGTATTGCACAAATTCAGAAGGAGCACCAAAATGTTACATAGAAGAAAAGAGACAAAAGTTTAGTTCCGCTTTCCCCAAACAATAACAACTACCAGTCCCATGAGTCTAGGTTCAAAGTCCAGTATAGTAAATCATCTCCACCCAGTTCGTTTGCCTTTTTGGTTTTTATCCCTTTGATTTTTTTAGCATGGAAAATAGAGCTTCTGCAATGTACAACTTCAGTCTTACTCTTTGTTCTTTCTTTAAGCGTTGCCTTTTTTTTAATAACAATTTAAATCACACAGGATGTTGTAATACTGTTTCATTCAATGTTGGTTTTTACTAAAAACCTTTGACTAAAAATTTGACCAAAATCTGACCTAAAATTTGACTGAAAGGGTGACTTAAAATTTCATTCAAGTTTTTGACTAAGATTTGACTTCAACTTTTGACTTTAAATATTATTCTTATTTAATGCTGACCCACCCACAAGCCTGCATTTACGTAACAATCCAATGGCACCGTCTTCACATCCTGTTTTTCCCCCCCACAGATGTGTACGCCAGCCAATACGCCAGCCACGCCGCCTGCCTTCCCCGACACTTTAACAGCGTTTTCCAAGCTACAAGCGTCAGACACCGGCGCCAGCCCGGGGACGACAAAATACAGTTGCAGTCCCGTCAGCCCCCTAGCTTCCTCACCGCCCAATAGCCAACAACCCATGGAAGTAAACGCACAGAGATGAGAGTCACACACGGGTACAGTACATACGGCACAGCTTACCATGCAGTAGGAGATGTGGAACGGCTGTCTTGTCTACTTCTGAAAAACATGGACTAGTCCGAGAGAAATATACAACAAAAAATGGATTAGGAACTATATTAAGAAGGCACAAATCTAGACGGGGCTAATGAAATTGTATGTAGAAGGCTAAGTCAGTCGATTACCACGCATGACAAGTAGGCAGGGAGAGAGAAAGATGACGCACTGGTCAGTTAATGAAATGGATCATAATTAGGGCCTTGTTGCAAGGATGTGGAACTTTATAACATGTTGGTACTACAATCAAGGAGTGATGAAATGATGAAGAGATGTGTTTCTTGACATTGAACGCTGAATAATTATGTCTCAGGTGATATTACACTGTAACAGAAGTGTACATACGTGTGTAGAGAGAAAGATGAGTCGATGAAAGCGAGATGTAATGCAAAAAAATTTTGTAAAGACTTTTCAGCTGTGGCTGGGATTATATACAAGGATGTTCTGTTTCCTGTTATATAGATAGGTGTTATATATGTGTGTATCCTTATAATTTTGTTATCTATGTGTGTGTGTTAGTATTTTTGCCATGATAAGTAACTACAGTTCTCTCCTCTTTTTTTTTCTAATGCTAGTAACCAACTGTTGCATGTTGCCGTATTTTGTACCTTTTCTGGGATTCTTGTTTGGTGTTCTAGACTCAGTGGTGAAGTAAATACACCACAGAAGAAGCAAGTGTTTATATGTATAATGTAGGCAGAACAAATGCCCTCAGAATTGTACAGAAATGCAGTAAGAAGAATATCCAGAAACTTATGATAAGAGTGTAGCCTAAAAAAGAAATACCCTTCAAGAACTCCTGCAATAAAAGACTCCATACACACGAAACGATACCTCTAGTGTTGTCTGTTTATTACCTTTGCAGAGAAGGTTATGTTTTCATGAGCATGTGTGTGTGTTTATATCTGTGAACATGGATGGATTGTCTTGGTATTTGCTATATGGGCCCCCTAGCAGCTTGTTCTTGCAGTGCAGCAAAGTTTTCATTTTTTTGTACATGTATATCTATGTTTACTATTGGCTAGTGTGGTAGTCCCATGAACCGAGTCTTCTGGCCATGTAATCACACTATACGTGAAGAATTCTCCATACCCTATAGGAAGACTTACATGGGGTTATGTATTTGTAGAATTCTCCATACCCTATAGAGAGAATTTTACACAAATGATAGGATCCTATGTTAGGGTTATGTGTAGAATACTTCATATCCTATAGAGAGAAATGTACACAAATGATAGCATCCTATGTTGGGGTATGTATTTGTAGAATTCTCCATACCCTATAGAGAGAATTTTACACAAATGATGAGATCCTATGTTAGGGTTATGTGTAGAATTCTTCATATCCTATAGAGAGAAATGTACACAAATGACAGGATCCTATGTTAGGGTTATGTGTAGAATTCTCCATACCCTATAGAGAGAATTTTACACAAATGATGAGATCCTATGTTAGGGTTATGTGTAGAATTCTTCATATCCTATAGAGAGAAATGTACACAAATGACAGGATCCTATGTTAGGGTTATGTGTAGAATTCTCCATACCCTATAGAGAGAAATGTACACAAATGATAGCATCCTATGTTAGGGGTATGTATTTGTAGAATTCTCCATACCCTATAGAGAGAATTTTACACAAATGATAGGATCCTATGTTAGGGTTATGTGTAGAATTCTTCATATCCTACAGAGAGAAATGTACACAAATGACAGGATCCTATGTTAGGGTTATGTGTAGAATTCTTCATACCCTATACCTGCCCAAGTCGACCACCCGGGGGACCGGACAAAAGCGGTCGATTTGGACAGGTGGTCGCTGAGAAGAGTATCGACTCAAAACATGCCTGATGCAAAGTATAAATGGTTTCCGTTGTGTTTAATGGCAAAAGCAAGCACACTGCACGCACGCAAAGAAGCGAGGTCTTTAATGTCAAATACAACACGCACACTGTAAATTGTAAATTTAACCCCAAGCTTTTATCGAGTTTTTATACGATACAGTGTTTTAAAGCTCAAGTATTTGTACACTACCGTTTTAGACAGTAAGGGAACTTTGATGCTGTCAGTTAACTACCAAAAAAGCCTTTATGCGTCGCTATGTTCTTGATCTG